>NW_024573592.1:0-4643 GCF_018153835.1 Drosophila eugracilis
ATTTCCTATTTTCCTTACCTCTTCCTTCATGCCCACCATCTGAGTGGTTGAGGCCGATATGGTAGCATCAAGGCGGTTCAAAACTTCTTTCATTTCCTCCATTGTTATGGTTAAATTTTTCTCAGGTATTTTACACTTTATTTAATTGTGGGTCGAAGCAGGGAATTTAGCAACAGTTTTCTGCTTTTTATACCCGTTACTCGTAGAGTAAAAGGGTATACTAGATTCGTTGAAAAGTATGTAACAGATAGAAGGAAGCTTTTGCGACCCTATAAAGTATATATATTCTTGATCAGGATCAATAGCGAAGTCGATTGAGCCATGTCCGTCTGTCCGTCCGTCCGTCCGTATGAACGCTGAGATCTCAGGAACTATAGCAGATACAAAGTTGAGATTAAGCATGAAGATTCTTGAGGTCCCGGGACAGCGCAAGTTTATTACAGCATCCTGCCACGCCCACTCTAACGCCCACAAATCGCCAAAAACTAAAATTGCTGAAATCTCAGGAACTATTGCAGTTAGAAAGTTGAAATTCAAAAAGTATAATCTTTAAATGGCAGCGCATCTTATAGTGGTACTCCACTATCCGGCCATCACCTACCCATACGCCCACAAGGCTCAAAAGACAGTTTTCGGATTTTCTAGAAAAGCTGATATCTCGGTAACTTTAAGAGATAGAAAGTTCGGATTAAGCATGTAGGTTTCTATTATGCTCCCAATGCGAATTGTTTTTTTTCGATCAAGCCAGGCCCACTCTAACGCCCACAAAACCTGAACAACCAAAAATGCAAAACTCTCAAAAACTATAAGAGCTACATAATTTTGTTTAGGATCACGTATTTAGGAGATGCCTTTGCAACTTTCCACGAAGTTGCATCCGGCCACGCCTACTCTGACGCCCACAAACCGCGGAAAACTGTGGCGTCTATAATATTATTATGAATGCCTTCGTTTGACCTTGTGTAACTTATTTCTGTTAATACCTATCGATTTACCAAAGATTTTTCAAATCGGAACATTATTTCGCTATTTATAAAGAAATTAAGTTATAAGGCCTCACATGGGCAGTGACATCACTATAAGCATACTCAACATACTTCCTCTGACAATAGGTGGCGCCTTGTGAATTTCCACTAGCAAAATAATATTTTAAAATTTTGTAAAACAGTAACGGGTATCTTATGGTCGCGGCACTCGACTATAGCGTTTCCTCTTGTTTCGTCTATATTTGGGATTGAATTGTACATATTAAAATCAGTTAATGCACACTCAAAACGTCCATCCAATTCAATTGGTTGAAAGTAGTTTGTATTAATAATACAACTATTTCCATTCAAAGACAAGGTCACTGATCTAGACATAATGAAATCTGTTGTTAAACTGTGGAAATGTTTGTGTTTTAGTCTATTTTTATACCAAATCGAATAACTTTTTAAATCAAAATAAACTGATCAAAACCTCTTCCATTATCCATTATCCATATCGTTATCTTTACTTATAAGCAAGAATCCATATTTATCCTCCCAACATTTTTTACAAATTTCCACGAATGTTTCGTACCCCATATCTGTATTACTAAGATCTCTATATATATGTGTCGCATATTTAAATCGTCTTGTTTAAACATTATAATAAAGTTGGCATTGTCACGAATCAGGTATTTAGGTATATGAGTATATGTTAGACATAAATAAAAGGAATCAATATTCTTATGACGACCCATACAAAAATAAGCTCTTATGTTGTCTTGTTTTTCACAAGCTACATCATCAAATATCATCATTGAATTATTTTTTGCTTCACTGGGGTCTAATACACCATTCCTTTAATAGGTTTTATTAATTTTTCCAAGTACTCATATTTAGGTTAATATAAATGTTAATCCGTTTGAGATCTCTATCAAACTGCGCATAATGTTGGTTTTACCACAATTTGAAGGTCCAACAATAAGAGCTCTTATTGAATTCGGTAAGAAGAGAACTATGTCGTGGAGGTTGTTGTTTTTTATCGTTTTCATCGTTGATATTTCTAACGATAATTTTTTTGTTTTTGACCTATTAAACGCGTTCTTTAAGCTAATGAGAAATCGATGAGAAATCTTTGATGATTAAACATCAATATAATGGGGAAACGTTTTTATATTCAACTCATTAGTCTTTTTTATTGTAAACGAGGTGGAGGTCTTGTCAACCACTTAATAAATACATTACCGTTTGAAGCTCATATACCAGGATATAAATTTTGTGGGCCGGGTACACATCTAGAAAAACTATGACTATAGCGTTTCCTCTTGTTTTGTAAATGAATTTCTACTTTATTTATATATTTTTTTATTAGTATTAAGAGACGTGCGTATAAAGAATCGTTTCTCTTACCCTCAGATTTTCCTCCTTTTTCTTGTTTTTGTGGTTTTAATTTTTCAGTGTTTCAATTTTTCGATTTCTTCTGTTTTCTCTCTTACAGGATTATTATTCTGAAATTAGATTATAATTAGTATGTGATTTTCTTTTTGTTCAAAAAAAAAAACAAAATTGTAATTTTCGTTTGAGCGTTGTGCGATTTTTAATAAAATTCGTGTTTCTGGTTCTTTATTTTTGTATTTCTGTGTAATCGGCGCGGTGGTCCGTATTTATCCGTTTTGGCATTGTGCCTACTAAGGTACGGTTGCCACACAATCCACTGGGCAGCTTATTTTGAATGCATTCCACATCCGTTAGCTTTTCCAGCAGATTGCCACTTACACGACACATTTTTTATAATTGGAAAACATTTTCTGCTATTTTTTTTTTCTTCAAAATAGGTTTATAATTTTTGCCGCTCGCAAATTAATTGCCGCAGCGGTTATCTGTGTTTATTTAATAAAAATTGCAATTTTTACACTCGCGAATAAGCTACCCAATGGTGTGGACTTATCGCCGCAGTGGACTATCGCTTCTTTTGTTTTATATTACTTAGTGTTTCGTGCCCGCGAATATGCCGCGTCAAAGGGTACGTGGACAGATCGCCGCGGCAGGTACTATGTTTATTCACATCATTGTTTATTCACATCATTAACATTATTGCGCCCGTGGGGAATGCCAGCTCTAAACGGCAGCATCCTCACCGCAGCGGGTAAATGTGATTCACTACCAATTATATTTTTTACACGCACACGCACAACGCTTTCATATTTTTTGGATACTTTAGTTTTTAACTATTCACATTCCTTGGGTCCCACTTTCGAGAGAAAGTGGAATCTGTTCGGGCGCCAGTTATGACCAGACATGGCCAGAGGGGGGAGTATTCCCCCGGATATTACCTAGTTAATGTTATCTGCATCCTCGCCTTTCCAATTCCAGGTCCCTTCGTCCTTCTCCTTCACAGCTCAATCTTTATTTTCTACGAAGCTACTTTAAAATAAAACAGTAATCGCTTTTATACGTTACAATGGTTTTCTTGTTGCAAATAATAATGGTCTGCTGGCTTTGGAGGTACAAATCGAAGTAAATCTAAATCATAAGTTTGGCTGGCTTGTTGACTGCATAACGCTGGCAGAGCAGTTGCAGCAGTCCAATGCTGACAGCAGCGGTCTTGGGGGTTTTGGGCCAAACTGTTGCTATGCTCCAGGTAGGGGTAGCTATGGCTGAGACAGCCAGCGATCGGTCAGTGCTCTTCCATTGTCGCGCTGCTGATAGCAGCGGTTCTGGATATTTGGGCCAACGTGTTGCTAACCTCCAGGTGCTAGCTCTGCATTTTCGGTTGACCGCGGCGATGGGAAGGGGTAGCGGCAGCTATTGCTGAGGCAAGTAGCGGGCGGTCAGTGCTCTTCCATTCTCACGCTACTGCCGTTGCAATTCCGCCGTTGATGTTCTGTCGCTCTGACGCCGCTGACGTTTGGTGTCTGCACTACCGCTGCTGTGTCTGTGCTGGTCGTCGGGTTGGCTGAGTGGAGTGATGAGGGAAGTCGCGGTGTCTGGTATCCGGGTCGAGAGGCGGTAAAGGGAAGGGGGCGCTTGGCCGGTGTTAACTTATATTATATATCCTATTATATTTGAGTAGTAGAAAAAAGCGAAAAAGCAATTAAATGTGACATTAATGGTTTTTATCAATATAATTTCACCCACCCCAAAACCGATTATCTGTCTGTCAGTCCATTCCATCAGAAGGGATTCTGATGGAAATTGTTTATCCTATTAAAGTGTCACTTTACACTCATGCATCAGATTTGTAAACATCTTTTAAGCGCATGTTTTATTTTATTGTTTCTTTAGTTCAGTTTTTTTGTTTTTTGTGTCTTGTTTTTAGTTTTCAATATATGATGAAATTATTAATTATTTGTCTGAAAGCAGATATAAGTTATAAGGTTATATGGTCTGAAGTACTTTTTGTATTTTTTATTTTCTTCTGATCCTATTATCTAGATTATAATATATGTTCATAATGTTTGCTGCCTCTCTTGTTTATTAAAATTTCAGAGTTTGTGGTCACAAACACCCTTCCCCCTCTCCACTTTCCCATCTCCATGTATGTCAGCGGGTCATTCTGACTCTTTGTCATTAAAATTTCCCCTCACCACCCGCCGGTCCCTTCCATCAGGATGGATTCGGATGCAGTAGTTTATCCTAATAAAAGTGTCACTCACACCATTATCTCCGCACATTATA
>NW_024573593.1:0-17886 GCF_018153835.1 Drosophila eugracilis
AAGATGGAAGACCGCTAGGCTGACTTGCCCGGCACAACCCCACCCGCTCCCTACACATTGTCTGCTGCGCGGGACTGATTAATTCCCTACATAATTCCCAACCAAGAAGGAAGACCGTTTGGCTGACCTGCCCGGCACACCCCTTCCCGCTGCCGACACATCGATTGCTGCCAGAGGACATTTACTAATTTATATATATTCTTGATTAGGAATAATAGCGAAAACGATTGAGCCATGTCCGTCTGTCCGTCCGTCTTTCCATATGAAAGATGAGATCTCAGGAACTATAAGAGATAGGAAGTTGAGATTAACTCTCTAACACGCACCACTTTTTGAGATAGAAAGTTGAAATTCAGTATGTATAATCTTGGGATGCCAGCACATCTTATGGTAATACCAATATCCAGCCACACCCACTCTTACGCCCACCAAGCTCAAAAGACGGTTTTCTCATTTTGTAGAAACGGTATCTCGGGTATTATAAGTGATAGAAAGTGCGGAATAAGCATGCAGGTTTTCGTGATGCCCACAAGCCATGCCCACTCTAACGCCCACAAAGCCCTAAAAACTAAAAATAGAGCTAGAGCTAGAAAGTTGTACTTAAAAATACGTATTTAAGAGATGCCACTGCAACTTGCGCCTAGTATTCATCCGGGCAAGCCCTTTTAAACGACCACAAACCGCCGAAAACTGTGGCGTCCATAATATTATAGTGTATGCTTTGGTTTGACTTTGTATGATATATTTTTTTGTCAGTATCTATAAATTTACCAAAGATTTTTCAGATCGAACCATTATTTTGCTATTTATGAAAAAAATTATGTTATCTAGCATGGACAGTGACGTCACTATCAGTTACTTGCTTGCGTAACATGCTTTCTCCGACAATAGGTGGCGATTTGTTATTCCACTAGCAAAATGAATATTTTAAAATTGTTGATTAAAGCGTTTGGTCTCGTTTAACCCTCTAATGCCACTTTCCACAATAACGCAAGAAATTAAATGAAATAATTTTTTCTAAATTGATTTGTGCCTTCTTAACTCAAAAATGCTATTAAAAAGAAAGTAGAACCTTTTTTTTACCTGTAAGGTGAGAAAAACTGAATAGGTGCCTCAAGGCACCCTTAGGCACTTGAGAGTAAAAAGAATCAATTTTGTTTTGCCATATCAAATTTTATTTTTTGGTATGATACTCTAAGAAACAGTGCTTATTAGATGTGCAACATAAATGTAAGTTGCATTTAGGGCAAATGCATTGTGTTTGTTATGTTTTGCATAATTTGCAACGACGTTTTCCACTCTCTCGCTCCAACCAATGAGGAAAATGGTTTACCTGATCAAAACGCAAGCTTGATATAGGGTGCTTTGATTTTTTCCTTGTTTAAGGCCAAGCTGTGGTGGTCGGTGAGACAGTGGAGACTGTGCTGTTTGCTCTATCCGAGAGGATGGTGAGTTTATAGCTCGCACTAGCTGAGAGCACGGCGATCTATATGTAGATGGACGACCTGGTAAATTTTTGCATTTGTATGTTACCATACCTGCGGCCACCGCATCTCTAAAATCTGGGAGCTCCAACATTTTTTCCTTGTTCGCCTCGTTCGCCATTTGTATACGTCTGTATAATATATAAGAGTTCGTTACTTCCATATCAATTAAATGATAAAAAATTCGAGTTGCGGCATCCCGAGTTTTGGCTCTAAAATGGTAACGGCCCATTAAACCATCCATAAGGTCTACGCCGCCCATGTGACCATTATACTCCTTAACAATTTGGGGGCAATCAATTTCAACGTATTTTTTAGATTTTCTGTCGAACCGTGGAATTTTTGATGTTCCTTGACGCGGATCCTTCCTTGCAAATGGTTTAACACCCACATATGATGACAAGAAACGAAAGGCTTTGCTGTCTTTCCACAGAACATTTGTTAGTTCAATTCCATATGAGCAACCTACGTACTCAATCATAGAACCTCTTGGCAATTTGTTGATGGTCCCTTCGTTCGGTAACTTACAATTGGGGATACGATTTGCTCGAATCGTGCCAAGACTGTAAATACCTTTCGCACGTAGATACACCATCAGAGGCAGTGAGGTATAAAAATTGTCAAAGTAAATAATATGATTTTTAAAACTTTGAACGCTTTGTGTCAGACGGACAACAATGTTAGCCGAAGCACCAAGATCTGGGTGACCAGGCAAGATCACATTATCTCCTGCACCGCTGTATACTTCAAAGCGGTATGAGTAGCCAAACGAATCGCATAGTACAAATAGTTTGATACCCCACTTGTGTGGCTTATTTGGCATGTATTGGCGCAAGTGGTGCTTCATTTTTGTGCTGCACATTTGTTCATCAACACAAAGGCGGGCTTGTTTGGGCACCATCCATTAACTGATCATCTGTCAAGTCGGATAACTTGAAGCGCTTTCGATTTGCCATATTTTCCAATTTAAGAATTTTTGTTAAGAAAAACCTCTTTAAACCACTGCAGATTGCACATAATTGTGAAATAGCTACTTGGAACAAAAGTTTGCTTACATGCCTCAAGGCACTTATCACTATTTCACTGATACAATGCATACCAATTACATATTTGCATATCTGTAATATTATTTTAATACTAAATTAACTTACCTCTCAGTAAAAAATTAATGGTTTGGTTTAGTTTTATATTTAAACTTTTATATTCAAAAGAAATCCCACTTCACTGCAGCTCAAATTTCACACGCGGCGAAACACATGTTCTGTGCAAGTATAAACAAAAAGTACCGTTAAAAGCTTCTGAGAGCTTTCAAAGCTTCTATACATAATTGAGCATCTATTCTTAACGGCTAAAAAATATTTAAACGTAGAAATAGCGTTTATTATTTTTAAAATTGTAAATAATGTAATGAGTGCCTCAAGGCACTCTTGGGGCTTAGAGGGTTAAATATAAGTCTATATAATCTTTAGACGTGTAGAGGGAAATTGTGAACAGACTTATGCGCGTGTTCATAATCATCTTGAGAGCATTCTTTTTCCGTTAAGTTACTATGGAATGATGCTTTTGATGGTAGGGAAGTTTCCTCAAGTCGACTAGCTGAATCTAAATATTCATATGCAAATTGACCCTTTATACGCATAAGTCGGAATTCTTTTTGTTTTCATTTGAAATTTTTATATTTTTGGACAGCGAAATATATTCTTCTTAATATACTAGAATTGCAGTAATACTACCAATAATCTTAGCCAAAGCTTCAATAAATAAATGAGAATCATATTTAGAAAAATTATGGAAAAACTCTGGTATGAATTTACATAGTCTGTACTCTAAGATGCATTTATAATGAGCTGCACTCCTAAATAAACCTGTTAAGTAGCAATGATACCTAACTCTATCATCTAATACTATTTTTCTACAAATTTAACAATTTAATGAATCATGAAATTCAAACTTATCTTCTGGAGTCATTATGATCCGATTAATCTTATACAAGTACTCATCATTCAATTTTGATAAATATTCACTACCTGTCATTATCAGTTTTTATTACAAATTTGTTTTGCTTAGAATCAAAGGCACATTTAATATAATAAGCATAAGCTATGGGTACATGATAGTTTAAATTAAATAGTTTTGGACTTTCTTCAATATTCAAAGTCAGCGTACACGAAGAAGGGAACCTGAAGCTGCTTTCGGTATTTGGTAAGCTCCAGAGTTCGTTTGTGTAATTTAGACAATTTTCACTACGAACAGTTTTATGTCTTAGAGCAGCATCCGCAGATCCAGAGATATTCAAACAAACATTACAAAAAATTGTGATTTCTTCTGAGGCCCCTTTTTCGAGTTGTTAATAATCTACAGAAAAACAATGAATAATTTATTTAGTTTATAATATTTTGTATGATACATACTTATAACATATAATGTCCATTTCCATGGTTTCTCAATCTTAGATTGAAAAAGTGGTGTCAATTATTTACATGGTCTCTTCATTATCCCCATAGAGGTTTATACTCATGTAAAGATTATTCTTAAAATCCAATATAAATCCACTATTCAAATATATTTTTTCAGTGGATATATCAATATCATATGAACTACATGTTTGGGTTTTTTAACATTTATTAAGGCCAATATCACGGCCATTTTGAAACAGTATGCATCGTTATACCATTTACTCGTAGAGTAAAATGGTATACTAGATTCGTTGAAATTATGTAACACTTAGAAGGAAGCGTTTAAGACTTTCACATTTTATAGAAAACCTGATATCTCGGTAACTATAACTGATAGGCAGTTCGGATTAAGCATGTAGGTTTTTATGATGCTGCTAATGCGAAATGTTTTGAATTGATAAAGCCACGCCCACTCTAACGCCCACAAGCCGCGGAAAACTGTGCCGTCTTTAATATTATTATGAATGAATTCGTTTGACCTTGTATCACTTATTTTTGTTAATATCTATCGATGTTTATCATCTGAACATTATTTCGCTATTTATGAAGAAATTTCGGTTATAAGGCCTCACATGGTTTGTGACGTCACCATCAATTACTAAACATACTTCCTCTGACAATAGGTGGCGCCTTGTGAATTTCCACTAATAAATAGCTATTGTTGCTGGGTGGAAAGATCTTTGCGCCTGAGTCGTGAATGGCTAGTGTTCTATGTTAAAGACCGCGCAAGCCGATTTGGATGAGTCTGTAGCTTGATCGTATAAATTGTCGATTTCGTTTCGAGGACGCTGTATTACTTTTATATTGCATGCGTTTCCCCATGGCTCGGAGCCATATTTCCAAATTGGCTTGAGAACTGCGTTGTACAGAAGAATCTAGTAGTCCAATTTTTGCGGAGAACGGGCATTTATTAACCAATGTAGGCTTGCTTTTAATTTAAGGTGTGTTCTTTTAGCTTCGATGTGTTTTCGCCAAGTATACCTTCTGTCGAGGTGGACTCTAAGATATGGTACTTCAGTTGTTTGTAGAATATAAATGTTGTTCAGAGATAGTGGGATGCAAGTTTGTCTGTTTAGAGCAAAGGTGACGTGTTTACTCTTTTGCTCGTTAGCCTTTATGCGCCAATCTGCCAGCCATTTCTCTAGAAGCCCGATATGAGTTAATAACTGTTGCGTTGTTCTTATGGGGCACTTAGATCGACTTAGATTGGCAGTATCATCATAAAATGTTGAGGTTTTTGTAAGGCTGGTTGTCGGAAGGTCTATTGTGTAAATTATATACAGTATTGGTCCAAGCAATCTACCTTGTGGTACTCCAGCTTTAATTGGATGGTATTCAGATAGGAAATCTTTATATCGCACCTTGAAACTTCTGTGCACAAGATATGACTCCAGAATTTTATGGGTGTTCTGTGGAAGAACGGTTTTAATTTTAAAAATTAAGCCAAACGCAGTCGAAGGAGTGGAGTGTTCTGCAGCTAGTGACATAACAGACAGTAGTTCTTCACTTGAGCTGTCAATCTCTTCTTTTTGGTACATGTTTGGGAGGCCATCAATATGGGTACTTACATACTTTCTGTATTTAAGCCAATCTTTTTTACGGGAGGTTAGAGCATCTATTCATTCTGACAGCTGTAGATGGTAGTATAGGTGAAGTAAAATAGGCGAGTGATCTGTTGACAGATTTGTTAAGTGACTCTTCATGAGACTGCAAAATTGATCAAACTTCTTATTAGGATCTTTTGGCCAATATGTAGGCTTGCCAGGAGAGTTGTACAGCTGTCTTCCTTTGGGGTTGTTAAGTCGAGAGACCCAGTGGGTGTGTTTTGCGTTGTAATCACCAGCTGTACAACTGTACAAATTCGGAAATGGGAAAGCATGGTGGGCAGTATACAGCTGAGAGGTTTAAGATACCACTACTGGTATCGATGTGTATTGATGTAGCTTGTTTACTGGCTGTTGCAAATGATGGCAACTCATAGTGCCTGATCCGTTTCTTGATCAGTATGCCAGTACCGTCATGAGCCTTGCCATCAGGATGGTTTGTTTTATAAATTTTATATCCATTAAGTTGAAAATAGTTTTTGTTTGATATAAGCATGTCGTCAATGTCATAGTGACTTAGGAACTGCGAGAACTTGTATTTGTGCTGTGATATGCCATTCGCATTCCCGAAACATATTTTTAAGGAAACCATTTAAGCTGATTTTTGTTTGATTAATAGCTCTAAAAGGATATTTTGGAAGCGTGTAAGTTTGCTTTACTGCTACCATTGTGATGGTTATAGTTACCAGCATTGCTTCAAGCCCGTTGGGCAATTGTGTATTTGCAGTTATATTTTGGCCAGTAGTTTCTGCGCTCTTTTGCAATGTTGGTTGCCGCACTGAATCAGTTGTGGTTTGCTGACCTGTTAGCTTTGATGCTGAGGCATAGGTCCCTGTTGTTATATCTTAACGCCTGTGCAAAAGAAAATCCCGTGGTCGTGATCGACGGTATATATGGATAATTGTTCCGAGTTACAGGATTTCGAGCTGACAACCTCTGTAATTTGCAGTGTGGTTTCCCCCATAATTACTACATTTTTTGCCAGAGAGTTTTTTTTTTTTTATAGGGCAGGCCTCAGTTGAATGTGCGTCCGCACAGGCAACGCAGACTGCGCGTATTGTGGCCGTATTGCTGACAATTCCTGCATTGTACAGGCCCATTTAGCTTAAGAGGATCCTCGACGTTGATCCTACGGTGCAATAGATATTGAAGCTTATAGAACTTCATTATTTTTCAAATGCATACTTTCAAGCTCCAACTCTTCCATCAACATTGTTATGCCCGTTACTCGTAGAGTAAAAGGGTATACTAGATTCGTTGAAAAGTATGTAACAGATAGAAGGAAGCGTTTCCGACCCTATAAAGTATATATATTCTTGATCAGAATAAAAAGCGAAGTCGATTGATCCATGTCCGTCTGTCCGTCCGTCCGTCCGTCCGTCCGTCCGTCCGTCCGTCCGCCCGTATGAACGCTGATATCTCAGGAACTATAGCAGAAACAAAGATGAGATTAGGCATGAAGATTCTTGAGGTCCCGGGACAGCGCAAATTTATTATAGCATCCTTCCACGCTTACTCTAACGCCCACAAATCGCGAAAAACAAAAATCGCTCAAATCTCGGGAGCTATTAGAGATAGAAAGTTGAAACTCAGTATGTATAAGCTTTCGATGCCAGCGCATCTTTTAGTGGAACTATTTCGAGCTTGGTGGGCGTAAGAGTGGGTTTGGCCGTATGATGGTACCATAATACATACTTAATTTCAACTTTCTAGCTGTTATAGTTCCGGAGATTTCCGCGACTTTAGTTTTTCGTGATTTGTGGGCGTTAGAGTGGGCGTGGCAGGACCTGCACTGCGTAGGGATCTCAAGAAAGCTTAATCTCAACTTTGTATTTCGTATAGTTCCTAAAATCTCAGCGTTCATACAGGCAGACGGACATGGTTCAATTGGCTTCGCAATTCATCCTGATCAAGAATATATATACTTTATAGGATCGGAAACGCTTCCTTCTACCTGTTTCATACTTTTCAACGAATATAGTGTACCCTTTTACTTTACTAGCGGGTATAAACATGAGTTTTAAATCGTTCTTAGTAAGCAGTCGCAGAGCTGCTCAAATTAATATAGTATGCCCTTTTACTTTACGAGTAACGGGTATAAAAATGAGCTGTTAATCGCTCTTAATACGCAGTCGCAGCGCTGCTCAAATAAATCGTATAAAACAAAATCTCTCGACCTTTTTTTGTACCATTCATAGCACCGATTCTTTGTGTAGTTATAAAGTGAAATAATTTATAAAACAGGTGGTAAGAATTGATGTCCTCCTTAAAATAATTGGGAACCCCGACTTGATCGTTTACGCGTGTGAAAGCTATATATTATATTATTAAATATCTTTATAATAATTCTAAGCGCCTATTACAGAATTTAGTGTTAAGGGCCCTAAACCCAATTAGCATCGTTTGTACGGTATTCGCTTATACCTGCAAAACAGTCAGCATCGGCTGCTGTACATTTCGAAAACTTCTTCTCAACGCCGAGCTTTTCATAACTTCGGATGCTAAACATAGGTTTTTTCGGTTCCGTTCTACCCGCTACTTATATTCCCGATTTCGTCACTGTTAGTCAAGTGCATCGGAAAGTTTGCGTAGTGACTGTTGCATACTCTTTCCGAATCTAGTTCGAAATGTCGTAAGCAAATAAAATAGAGGTTGTATAACGTGCCCCATATAACGAACACTATTATCGTGCAAAGGCTCAGGCTCCGTGGCGCGTCACTTGCGGCGTTAAATACATTTTTGAGTGACTAACAGTTTGTCAAATTCCATGAAATTGAATTGCAGGTGAAATTAGAGTTAGTCGAGAGAAAGAATTCCGACTTTGACTGCTCGCAACTTAACCTCGAACGGCTAGTAATCGTGAAGATGAAATCCGACGAGCGCATAACATTTGCCACGGCTAACTGTGAAACAAAAGAGAAAATCTGCCGCTACCTAAATAGCGAGAAAAGAAACTTAATGGCAAATTCAACCGAATTGCATGGCATCAGTGCCGCCTTCAAAAGCAATTCGCGGCCTACAAGACTCCCGGAATTTCAGCTTCCGCGATTTGGTGGAGCATACATCATTTGGCTGGACTTCTACGCTATGTTCAACAATGTGGAAAAATTCTTACCAGGTGTCCAGTCCAGTCCAAGGAGCATTATTTGACGAAATTCCCGCAACTTCTAGGATTGACTCCAATATACTACTCAGCGCTACAACGAAGCAAAAAGGATGCACCTTTGTTTAAATTACCTACGGAAGGGACCAATCTTACGGAAATTCATATCTGGCAGTTGTAGGAATTGCCACCAGAAGTATCATACTCTTCTACATATGCAATCGAATCTCATTGCACCCCTTCCACAACCTGGTCCTGAAATAAAGCCACATACCTCATCTTTAGTTTCTGTGGCCTTGCTCAAACCACCACATCTAGCTCTGTCTCCAAATAGTACCGATGACGAGTTGCTTGCCAAGGCAATAGTATTCGTCAAAAACCGCTCTAGCGTATTCGTACCTTTCCGGGCCTTACTCGATTAAAGTCCTCTCAAAGTCCTTGCTTGCATCGGATAAGTCGGTTAATATTTTTGCACAATCCGGTAACGGAAAGTACAGCGCGTCGCTTATAGCAGCCGTTACCCAGTCAATCACCTTCTATCAACCTCATATTCACCTTAACGCACCTGAGTGGAAAATACCGGAAAATCTCGAGCTGACTGGAAGTCTTTCCTATAAAAGTCAGCGCATTGACTTGCTTATTGGAGCAAGTGTATTACCTCAATTCAGGAACCCTACACTCAGTCGAAATCAGAATCGATTTCTGACACACTAAAGAAAAGTTGCCCAGATTCTACAAACACCAATTTCGAAGGAAAATGCTCTTTGCGAGCAGCTATTCCAACAGCAATAAGCTCTGCCAAAACTAGGTTCGATGTTTTAGGAAATTCATAAACTAGGTGGAAATTCAGATTTGAAGTCGCAGTTCGCAGCCCTTTTTAAGAAATACCTCAACCTTGGCCACATCATTAGCATCTAAAAACGCGGTGTTGCAAGAGCGTTAGGCCCAGTTTGGGATACCCTATAGGATAATTTGCTCTTTAGTATCTCAAGCTGGTGGACAGACCATTCTTTCGACAATCGAAGATTCTACGATCTGCTTGGATTGGGCCAATCATCACCAAGAAAAAGATTTTTATGTAGGTCCTATGGAAGGATAAGCTTGACTGGGATGAGCCCTTACCGCAATCTTTGCACTCGTCTTTGTTGGAACACTTGTCACAGATTGCAGCAGTTACTTGTTTAAAATTTCCTCGCTTTGTTTTACAGCATAACTTATTTTGCAAAATGGACTTCGTAATGCCTGCTGGAACTGGCTGCACATCTACTTCCGCCTCCTATTCTGCAGTGCTGGCGGTGGCAGGTGGAAGCCGAAGTACTGAAACAGGTGGCGGCGCCAACATCTCCTCCTTCTCCTCATCCTCATCATCGTTGTCGTCATTTTAATCTTCACTTTCGTCGAGAACCCGCTCTCCTGGCCAGCCTTCAAGGTTTACAATTTGGTCAGCATCATTGTTTGCTGAATTATCTTTTTTATCTGCAGACAAGCCGAGATAAGCGCTAGCGAGTCGCTGATTGCTCGGCTCGTCCCATTGCATTTCGTTTTGTATCACTGTCAGTCAGTCGCAGCGCTGCTTAAATATATCGTAGAAAACAAAATCTCTCAACCTTTTCTTTTGCACCGTTCACGGCACCGCTTTTTTCGTTTAAGTATAAATTGTAAATAAATTATAAAACAGGTGGCATAAATTAATGCCTTCCTTAAAACAAAGGCGCTATTATTAATTTACGATTAGACGGATAAGATATCTTGGAAAAACTGGAAAACATTTTTTATAAGGATTAGAAGAGGTATGATTTTGATTCTTCAGTATAGACAATTCCAAATACTCCTTTGGCAGGGAACGACGGAACCCTTTTATCTAAATACCCACGGAAAGAACAGAATTATACTACTGTCGATGACCAATGTGATAGGGTCCAGCACGTCGTTAAATCTGTATCGGCGACTTAAGCCAAATCTTAGTTTAATGCTAAGGCGACAATTGCCCGAGATGTGTTACTAATTGTGAGATTTGACTTAAAGCTAACAAAATCTTACAACGGCCAGTTAAATATGCTGTAACTTAAACACATTGGTTGTACGGATATGGGAGCCCAGGACGAAAATAATTCTATTTGTTACATTTGTACCAAATATTTTAAAAAGAGAAAAAAAATTGTCACATGTCACGACTGATATACTCGTAATATTGATATACTTTTAAGTTTTACCAAATTGAAATATTTTCCAAAAAAAAAAAAAAACAGAAGAAACGCTATACGGAGTGCCGCTACCATAAGATTCCCGTTACTGTCATTTTGCTAGCAGATATTGACGCATTGCCACCATTTGTCATAAAGAAGCATGATGGTGACTTCAATGCCCATGTAAAACCTTAGCGTTTTTTGAGCGTGAGAGATTTCTTCGGCTAGAAATAAAGGATCTGAGCCCACAAGCAATCGGTAAATCAAATCTGCATTTGTATAAATCCGAGATTCTGATTCCTTATTATTAGACTCTGCAGCTTCTTCAGATATATCACCAATCGGCAAAAGTACAAAATTGTATCCAAAGAGCCAATATTTGGTGTAGTAATTCCTAAAGTAGTACCATAGATAAAAGTTAATAATTAGCTCTCAGGCAGTGTCAAAATCTCCAAATTTGCCGTCCGTAGTACCAGTATACGATGCGCTGGCATCTAAAGATTATATATACTGAATTTCAACTTTTTAACTGTAATTGTTCCTGAGATTTCAGCGATTTTAGATTTGCGCGATTTTTGGGCGTTAGAGTGGGCGTGGCAGGATGCTGTAATAAACTTGCGCTGCTTAGGGACCTCAAGAATCTTCATGGTTAATATGAACTTTGTATCTCTTATAGTTCCTGAGATCTCCGTTTTTCGGGTTTTGTGGGAGTTAGAGTGGGCGTGGCTTGATCGGAAAAAACAATTTGCATAAGGGGCATCACACCATTACCATTATTTTCGAAATAAAATTGCACTATTTTCAAGCGTTGTTCAGGCGTGAGTCTATTCATAATGAATTGCCAAGCCAAACTGAAAATGATTCATTTGACAGCTGTTAAATTGATCGCCATCTTGAACTTAAAGTTCTATACCTCTAAAAAACCCCCTTTATATGTTAATTCTTGGTAACGTTTGGAAAGGGACGTCTTAGGGTTCACATGGCTTCGAATAAGAAAATAATGCTAGTTAATATTTTTGTACCTTTTTTATCCTTTGTTGCCAAAAATATTCTTACTGAGTAGGATAATGTATAGTTTTAAATGTAAATTTTTGATGGTATATAAAATTAGATTAAACAAGACGAAACGAGACGAAATATTCAATTTGCTAGTGAAAATTCATAAGGCGCCACCTATTGTCAGAGAAAGCATGTTGAGTAACTTTTGAGCCTTGTGGGCGTATGGGTGGGTGTGGCCGGATATTAGTACCACTTAAGATGCGCTGGCATCTAAAGATTATACATTCTAAATTTCTAGCTCTAATAGTTCCGGAGATTTCAGCGATTTTAGTTTTATGTGGGCGTTAGAGTGGGCGTGACAGGACGCTGTAAGCGCTTCGTAGGGACCTCAAGAATCTTCATGGGTAATCTCAACTTTGTATCTCTTATATATCCTGAGATATCATCGTTCATGCAGACAGGCGGACAGACGGACATGGCTCAATCGTCTAGGCTATTCATCCTGATCAAGAATATATATACTTCATAGGGTCGGAAACGCTTCCTTCTACCTGTTACATACTTTTCAGCGAATCTAGTATAACCTTTTACTCTACGATTAACGGGTATAACAAGACACAAACAGAAAAACACTGAAATAAAGAATTATTAAAATAATTAAATTTTTTGTTAAAGTAAATATTTGTTTCATTTATTTCAGGTAATATGGGAGCGAAAAATAAAAGATTTTTATATTTGAATTAAAAAAATTTTATTTAATTTTAATTGTATACAATTTTTTTTAAAATATTTAAGTTATTGGTGACATTAATTAAAAACTCATCATCTTCATCTTTCAGTTATTTTAGATACTGATTTTTTGTGTTATCCAGTTTAACATCGTCAAAGAAGTAGTCGTCGTCTGGAAAAACAATTTCTTCCGGGTCATTCATTCACTAATTTTCAAAGACATCCATCGTTTCGCCTCCAAATAGGAAATCTTCACATTTGAGTGATTCGAACTCCTGTGGAATCGCTTGCGTTGATGATGAATAGGGGGCGAATCCTTCCCTCAGATTCCTATCTATGGTGTCTTCTTCGTCTAGAGCCATTATACGGGTTGGCTCCGAATTTTCGAAGACCACCACAATGGAGTTTTGGTCAATGATTTCGACATCCGTCAACAGTTCCAAAGCTGGAACCGAATCGATAAATTCCACAGATATTACGCCCATGGTGATATGTACGATTTGGTGCTCCTAACGAATTGATGCTGATCAATTTGACTGCTCTCCCTTTTATACTTAAAGGGCATACATATATGTTATACTTCTAGACATCCCAACAATCCAATTCAGTTTTTCAACTATATTGAAAGTCAGATATCCTAAATACCTTGAAATTTGAATACAAATATCTTAGAAACATGTTCTCAAAAACAATTACTGCAATGTTACACTCCTTGTCTCCCATTTCTCCTTCAGTTAATTCAATTAGTACATGTT
The DNA here is from genome assembly GCF_018153835.1 of Drosophila eugracilis. Taxonomy (NCBI): domain Eukaryota; kingdom Metazoa; phylum Arthropoda; class Insecta; order Diptera; family Drosophilidae; genus Drosophila; species Drosophila eugracilis. The sequence continues at coordinate 13,317 of NW_024573593.1, forward strand.
TACCCAATAGATAAACGCATATGAATTGACATTTTTATTACGCTGAGATATGTGATTGTTAAGAAACAAAGACTGCAATGCAAACTATTTAGACTGTGTCCCTTTGATTAAAGTATGGAAATCTAAAAAATCTGAAATTCGAATAAACAACTTGAAACACTGACTTATACTTGACCTTGCACTTGACAATTTTATTATGGTGCGTCCATGAACGTATATCGGTTTTCCATATCGTGATAAGTATCCGATCCTCTTCACATACATCTGGGGTTCCCACTCAATCATACACACTAACACACGTAGACAGAGGCTCACATATATAGAAATTGACTTTGAGTTTTGAGAAAATTCAACCCCTTAAGACGTTCCCAATCCTCCTAATTAGGGTCAGGAATACATTTAAATATTCTCAAATAACGGATAGGGTGTCGGAAAACTAATCATGACACAATCGTCACATTTTATTACTTCTTTGAACACGTGCAGTCATTTTAAAAACTATAATTTATAGGTTTATGATTTACTGACTAAAAGGACCTGCGGGGTGGTGAGGGGAAATCCTAATCATAGCAGACAACAGACAATAGGTTTCGGCGTGGGGGAAACCACTAATGTGACAGGTTAATAGCCCATAAATCTGTACCAGAATCAGCTTTTTCAAACTACCGACGAGATAGATAATAAAATTTATGATTTTAATATAAGTGATTTGAGTCGGGAAGATATATTGAATAAAGCTTACGGACCTAAATAAAAGTTCAGATAATATATAAACATTAGGGAAAAGTGTACTAAAAATTTTTGATAATAAGCTTAATTTGTCTAGTGGAATGAATTGTGAGTTAACAGTAGACAGAAAATGCGGAAATCATACCAATGGTTCAAGATTTTTATTCAAAATTCAGAGCTTGTGGTCACAAAGATTTACCCCCTCCACCCTATTCATACTCATCCATCTGATTTGTAAACATCTTTTAGGAGCATATTACGGCATCCGTTGCGCACACGCTGAATTTGGTAGAGCTTTGTTTTGACACAGAAATCATGAACCCATGAATTAAAATTTTTTGTTTATTCCTGACCGTGGGAATCTCTTAGGACGATTGGAAACGTCTTAAGGAAAGTTTCAAGTTGTTTATTAAAAGTTTAGAGTTTTTGATATATTTTGTATATGTGTACATGTGCCTTTCCCTTCCCTTATTCATAAAAAAAGTAATACCACAAATTTTTTTCCATTCCACACAATACGTTTATTTATTGATTATTGATAGAATGAAATTTTTTCTAGCTCCAGTCCTTCGACTTACGTAAAAGAGCCATGCGCATGTTTCCAGTCTCGAATCGGTGTTACAGAATGTAAAGTGTTCACCATATTTCATTGTTTTCGGATCTTATGCACCTTGATTCATGAACATATTTTTGGTTTTTTGAAGGTATTGGAAATGATTTTTAAATATCTTCCCATTGAATTGTAGAACAAATTTATAAATTTCTTCAAGAAATTTCATTATTTATCGAAATATTTTTTTTGTGAAAAAATGAAGTGAATGCAAATAGATATAGATATCTATAGATATGTTTTATTTATTTATTTTTTATATCGTCGCGTTTGTGCAAAACTTTCGCCCCATCGTTCCAACAAATTTTATGATGCTTTTTGGTTAACTAGTTTGCAGTGGTTCGAGATTTTGTATTTAATAAAGTGAAATCATATGGTTGTTTTATCATAAAACTATTATTCAAGTTTGGTTCCTTTTCAACTACTATTCCAATTTCCTTAAAAATAAATTTAGGAAACCTTCAATATCAATTGATATAATATTTTAAATCATTTTAAAAAAATATCAAACAACTCGTTGCACTAATCCGTTTAAGGGATTATATTCGACTAATCGATTGTGTATGAGTAGGCATGAGAATAAGCTTGGCTATTTTCGTCAATTGGTGTCTTCAGTTCAGTTGAAATTTTCACGTCAATAGGACCAGATTTTACTGTTTCATTTTGATATGAAAGATCAATTACAATAATTGGAGCTTTCAATTTAAATTCCGATTGTGTTAAAAATGGTTGTGACTCACTATTGTAGTAACTAGATTGAAATCTTGAATTCATTTCATATAGGTGAGCAAACTGATTCTTATTGAAGTCGACATTTAAATTATCATATGGGTATGACTCAGAATTTAAATGAACCTTCAAGTTTGATAAATTATTTGTGACAAGTTTTCCGTTCAGTGTAAATCCGATTATTGCAAACCTAGGTCTCTCCCGTTTTGCTGAAAGTTTAACATTCCAACAGTGCTATGTTCCTTGTCCTAATTTTGGGTTAACATAGGAGTCCCAACTACGAAATGCAATAGGTAGGTTTACAGCACTTTTAATAATATCATACATCTTAATTTTGGCAATGTCACTAGGTGTCACATGAGGAGTTTTGCACCTTAATATATATCGATTTACCAAAGATTTCTTAAATTGGATCGTTATTTGGCTACTTATGAAGAAATTTAGGTTATAAGGCCTCACATGGGCTGTGACGTCACTATCAGTTACTCAACATGCTTTCTCCGTCCATAGGTGGCGCTTGGGGAACTTCCACTAGCAAAATGAATATTTTAAAATTGTGTAAAACAGAAACGGGTATCTTATAGTCGAGGTACTTGACTGTTAAAAGGATATTCGTGGTAACATTAAATCAAAATTTGATACATCCTGTTATTCAGATGGAAGAATTGATTTATATAATCTTTAAAAAGTTAATAAAAAGAGGCTAGGATATTTTAAAGAGTTGAACACTCTTATAATAAAGCAAAAGTTATAAGTTCCAGAAAATCTATTATGCACTGGACCTCTGCACACAAAATATCAACAAATACCCTATATATGAATATTCTTTGGGCTTATAATAGCAATCAAACATCAAATGTTAAATGAAAAGGATATTTTGTGATAATATTAATTTCCTTGAACCTGAAAATATAAGAGATATTAAAAATGGAAGAATTACAGGTGACAATACATTAAATGAACTTAGAGATAAGCGAGAAAACATAGAAAAAGAATTATTTTATAAGTCAATTGAATTGGAAATGTTTTATTTTGATCAAGATTGTGGAAAATATAAGTAAAACAAAAATAAAATGTAAAACATGTATAATATTTTATTAATATTGTTAATATACACATCATAAAATTGTACATATATACACATGAAAATATAAAATTAAAAATAAAAAAATTAGAAAATCAATAAAACACAAATTAAAATGAATTATTTAATTTTTATTTTTGAACTATTATATAAAATTTCATCTTTATTTACACAGCTGGCTTCGTCCATTGGAAAGCCAAGCCATTTTACCAAAACTTTATCCCCTATTCGCTTAAACACTTTCTCGGTCTTCTTGAGTTCTTCTGTATAAAACCCACCCTGAATCGGATTACCTCTATAATCTTCAAGTAAGTATGTTTTGGGGAATGTATATTTGATTACATTATTTTCTAATTTTAATGATTTCCGTTGTATTATTTTGGTGTGCACCAGAGAACGTCAAGGGTGTCTTTTTTCGACACCCGACCGGTGTCACCCACTCAATTCTAATGCACAGACACCCAAAACACTTATAGCAAATGAAGGGAGTGTCTGAAACACCCATGTTTCGGGATGAGTAATTCGGGTGTCTTCAACTGATCTGAGTGTTTCTGTTTTGTGGTCAAGTCGTTGTCATCTAAGGGATTAATAGCGTTTTGTCTCGTTTATTTTGACCGTTTAGATTATTATGATTCGATCGCTCTTTATCAAAAGAAAAATGTCCAAACTTGTTAACAGACATGATGATTATATATCATTTTTAGTACACTATTCCCTAATGTCAGTAGGTAATTAAAGCTGGTTCTGGCACAGATTTATGGGCTATTAACCTGTCACATTATTGATAAAAAACATGGTTTCCCCCACCCCGAAACCCATTATCCGTCGTCTCCTGTGATAAGGATTTCCCCTCACCACCCCACAGGTCCTTTTGGTCCGATTTAGAACCGATATACGTTCATGGACGCACCATAATAAAATTGTCAAGTGCATAGTCAGGTATAAGTCAATGTTTCAAGTTGTTCATTCAAAATTCAGATTTCAGTAAGTAAGGAGAAAAGGGATACAAGGAGTGTAACGTTGCAGTAATTGCTTTCTGAGAATATGTTTCTAAGTTATTTCTAGTAGCTAGAACATAGGACATAGGCTGATTATAATACATAAGTTTTACATTTACCTGACTTGATTTTAAAATTTTAAATATTTATATGCACGGATACTCGGTATTTATGTGCGCGCCTGAGTCAGGTATTCTATAAGATCCTCCCTCCATTGGTTTTCTGAAAGACATGGCCCTTTGCTATCTCTTGGGTGAGTCCTGGGAACTCACCCCTACCCTCAAGTGTGCGCTCGGGTCTGCTTTTGCGTGAAGCTGCGAACTCACCCCAACCCTTAAGTGTGTGCTGATATCTGCTTGTGCGCAAAGGTGTGGAAATTTATTTTTAAGCGTTTTAATGAAATGTTGCAGATTTTAAGTT
>NW_024573594.1:0-2116 GCF_018153835.1 Drosophila eugracilis
ATATACAGATAGACGAATGACGAATAGACAGATTGACGAATGAACGAATGAACGAATGAACAGATAGACAGATCGGGAGATAGACAAGATGAGCCAAAATGAGCGAATGAACAGATGAACCGAATGAAACAAATAAACACAAATAAACAAAAAAACAAACAAACAAATAAATAAACAAAACAAATAAACAAATAAACAAATAAACTCCAAACAAACAAATAAACAAATAAACAAATAAACAAATAAACAAATAAACAAATAAACAAATAAACAAATAAACAAATAAACAAATAAACAAATAAACAAATAAACAAAATAAGACAGATAGACAGATAGACAGATAGACAGATAGACAGGTAGACAGATAGACAGATAGACAGATAGAAAGATACACAGATAGACGGATAGACAGATAGACAGAAAGACAGATAGACAGATAGACAGATAGACCATAGACAGATAGACAGATAGATAGACATAAAGACATATAAGCAGACGAATGAGAACAGATAGACAGATAGACAGATAGACAGATAGACAGATAGACAGATAGAAAGATAGACAGATAAGACAGATAGACAGATAGACAGATAGACAGATAGACAGATAGACAGATAGACAGATAGACAGATAGACAGATAGACAGATAAACAGATAGACAGATAGACAGATAGACAGATAGACAGATAGACAGATAGACAGATAGACAGATAGACAGATAGACAGATAGGCAGAAAGACAGATAGACAGATAAATAGATAAACAGATAGACAAGATAGACAGATAGACAGATAGACAGATAGACAGATAGACAGATAGACAGATAGCCAGATAGACAGATAGACAGATAGACAGATAGACAGATAGACAGATAGACAGATAGACAGATAGACAGATAGACAGATAGAAAGATAGACAGATAGACAGATAGAACAAAGACGAACAAAAAAACAGATAGAACAAATAAACGAATGAACGAATGAAACGAATGAACAAAATAGACAAATAGGCAAGTAAAAAAATAAACAAATAAGCAAATAAACAAATAAACAGATAGGAGACACAAACAAATAGACAAATAGACAGAAGACAAATAGACAGATAAACAAATAGACAGAAAAACAAATAGACGAATAGACAAACAAACAAATAGACAGATAGACAGATAGACAGATAGGCAGAAAGACAGATAGACAGATAAACAGATAGACAGATAGACAGATAGACAGATAGACAGATAGACAGATAGACAGATTGTCAGATATACAGATAGACAGATAGATAGATAGATAGATAGACAGATAGACAGATAAACAGATAGACAGATAAGACAGATAGACAGATAAACAGATAGACAGATGATAGACAGATAGACAGATAGACAGATAGACAGATAGACAGATAGACAGATTGACAGATAGACAGATAGACAGATAGACAGATAGACAGATAGACAGATAGACAGATAGACAGATAAACAGATAGACAGATAGACAGATAGACAGATAGACAGATGTAACAGATAGACAGATAGACAGATAGACAGATAAACAGATAGACAGATAGACAGATAGACAGATAGACGGATAGACAGATAGACAGATAGACAGATAGACAGATAGACAGATAGACAGATAGACAGATAGACAGATAAACAGATAGGACAGATAGACAGATAGACAGATAGACAGATAGACAGATACAGACAGACAGACAGACAGATAGACAGATAGACAGATTACAGGAGACAGAGTGACAGATAGACAGATAAGACAGACAGGACAGATAGACAGATAGACAGACAGACAAGATAGACGTGACAGATTGCGTGACAGATTGCATAGGTATCATGACATTGCATCAGACAGACAGACACACAGACAGAATATGACAGACAGACAGACAGATAGACAGATAGACAGATAGACAGATAGACAGATAGACAGATGTGACAGACAGGACAGATAGACAGATGTATCAAGAGATTATCAGATAGACAGACAGACAGACAGATGACAGACAGACAGACAGATAGACAGATAGACAGATAGACAAGATGAGACAGACAGACAGACAGACAGACAGGCAGATAGGACAGAAAGACAGATAGACAGAG
>NW_024573595.1:0-9880 GCF_018153835.1 Drosophila eugracilis
ATCTGAACACACGCTTTCCAAGAATTCGCGAATGTGGTATAGTAAACCTAGATGATTCACAATCAAGTGGTACACATTGGGTCGCATATAACAATAATAAAAATGGTATACATATTTTGATAATTCGGAAATCTACAACCACCTATAGGGTTAAACAAATGTGTCGTATATACGTTTGTATGTGTGACTTCTGGATGGTATAAAAATCGGGGCTGCTTACTTCAAAATTCACTGCTAAACAACAAAAAACAATAAATATATATAATAAAATGAACATGAACAACTACAAGATCGAGGAGACTACAGAAGTCGAATTCGATCCTACTGACGAGGATAATAGGAAGACACCTGTTAATCCGACAAGTTTGGTTTGTTATTTCAACGAGAAGATCGATGAAGAAGATGATGCCGCAGAAACAGCGTTCATAACAATTGATGTTGAAAATAATGCAAAACGAATAAAGCTTGTGACGGTAACTCAAGAATTCTATAGATGTAATAAGAAATCTATTTTGTCAAAGGCAAGGACGCCTGAGAATGTAATGTTCCCCATCTTCAAGACGGAGTGTAAAAGGACGAAGATTGGAAAATCCCTTAGAGCATTACTTTCTATACACCCCGGAAAGGTATACACATCTTCGATAGGAATTTATTGAGGAAATGGGATGGGAAATTTAATATTCATAAAAAGAATGATAATTTATATATAGAAACAAGTAAATAAAATATAAAAAAAATAAATAAATAATAAAAAGCCGGAATTGTATGTTACGTCGAATAAATACAACTTTAAAATCTATATAAACAATATATTTTATATTTCATGGGATAGATGGGGCGGATATAAATATTAAAAGTTATAGTTTCCAGTAAACAGTATAGATCGAGTAACTGAAGAGTGATTACATAAAGATTATATATTTTTAAAATTTACTTTATCTAAATTTATGCAGGTTACAATACTGAATGTGTTAGCTCAGTTAACAAAAGCGAGATCTGCCTTGAAGAGAAGGTTTAATGACCTCAAAAATGTAAAGAATCAAAGTGTTATAGAATTGGAGGAAACATTTAAACCTATTAGAGAACCTTTACATGACGATGATCTGTATTATACAACCAATGGGAGACAACATCAGACAAAACGAAACTTATCTCAATACCGATCTATGAATTATAGTGATTTATATAATGATTTATTTTAACAAACAAATGTTTTTAAAAAAGGAAAGAAAGGCGAAACATATAATGATGATGTGGACAAAGGGAGTGAGCCGGAAGCTATATCAATGCATACAAAAGAAAATGAAATGAGGGAAGATATAAATATAGAAGACGAGATAGATAATAAAAACTATGATTTTAGTATCAATCATTTGAATCGGGGAAAATATATATAGATAAGGCTTACGGACCTAAAAAAAGTTTAGATAATTTATTAACATTAGGGAATAGTGAACTAAAAATGTTTAATAATAAGATTCATTTGTCTCGTGGAATGAGTTTCGAGCTAACTCCTGCTCTGTACTCTCGTATATTTCCCCCAAAATTATAATGATCATGATTTGAAAACATATAAAAATATTATTTTAGAAACAAATGTTCACAAATTAGGTTATAAAGTGAATAATCGAATTAAAGGTTCACGCGCATTTAAATATACTAAAATTATAAAAAAAAATGATAATCCTCCAACATCCACTCCACTTCCTACGAAAACTGTGTTCGGTTATATGAATCTGCAGGAATCAAAACCAAATTATATATATTGGAATGTGAATAGTGAATGAACTAGTCGAACGGTTACAAATTTTAGTGGCGTCAAAAGCAGCGGGTATCAACTATCAAAATAATGAGATTTTCTCAATAGTAGAGGAACTGCGAGAGGAGAGAGTTATTGTTTAATTAGAGTATATATATTTAACACAAAAAAGATTTTTATTTATAATCTTCATGTCTGTTGACAAGTTTGGACATTTTTCTAATGATAGGGAGCGAATAGATCTTTCAAAAAGAGGTGTTAAATTAAATGAAACTTTTTTAATTGATAGCACGATATTAAGCCCTTAGATGATAATGACTTGACCACAAAACAATATACAAATGCGTGAGTCAGAAGGTTGGGGAAGACCTAAAAAAAAACTTGTAAGTCAAAGTATTAATCGTCGAGAGAGCAGATAGTACTGATCAAATATTTGAGAAAGTTCTTGAAAAGATAAAAGCTATTGAGGACTATATTTTGAAGTATGTAACAAAACTGACAGCGATACCAAAAAAGACAACAATTGAAATAGAAGGTGTAGCCTATACACCTAGTCGAATCGAGCAATTGTAAATGAGTTGCACGGACCGTCTCGTAAACATTTTCAACGAAGACGAGTCATTACAAAGGGAATAAACGATCTGTGGCAAGCAGATTTGGTTGAAATGGGGGGTTATTCAACATCTAACAAGGGTTATCGTTACTTATTAAATGTAATTGATAGGTTTTCTAAATTTGCTTGGGGTGAAGCACTACAATCAAAAATGCCAATGATGTTTCCCAAGCAATGGAGAAAATCTTAAAATCAGGTCATGGAACACCAAAAAATGTACAAACAGATGATGGAAAAGAGTTTTTTAATAAAAAATGTAAACAATTAATGAAACGTTATTATATAAATCATTATTCGACTTTCAGCACTCTTAAGGCATCAAATGTCGAGCGTTTTAATAGAACACTTAAAGAGTCAATGTGGCGTGAGTTTAGTTTTAATGGGAAATATAAGTGGATAGATATTTACAAAAATTTGATATTTGATTACAATAATAGGGTACATAGAACCATAAAAATGAGCCCAATTAGTGTCAACACTAATTAAAAACAATTAATTAAAAAACTAATGAAAACCAATATTACAAGACTCATATAATCACATAAAAAGATATATGTTGAGAGTAAACGTTCGTATCAGCAAGTATAAACGTGTGTTTGAAAAAGGGTATACACCGAGTTATACAACAGAAATCTTTAAAATTAGAAAAGTCAACAATATATTCCCCAAAACATACTTACTTGAAGATTATAAGGGTAATCCGATTCAGGGTGGGTTTTATAAAGAAGAACTCAAAAAGACTGAGTTCCCGAACACATTTCTAGTTGAGAAAATTTTAAAGCGAAGAGATGATAAAGTTTCGGTAAAATGGCTTGGCTTTCCAATGGACGAGGCCAACTGGGTAAATAAAGATGAAATTTAATAGTACAAATACCAAATTAAAAGACAATGTAATATTTAATTTTTATTTATATTTTATTATTAATATTTTTTTTTTTTTCTTATTATAATATTTAATTAAATTTAAAAAATCTATTTACATACGTATAAATGTACAATTTTATAATGTGTATATTAACAATTTTAATGAAATATTATATGTTTTTTACAATTTATTTTTTGTTTTACTTATATTTACTACAATCTCGATCAAAATAAAACATTTCCAATTCAATTGACTTATAAAATAATTCTTGTTCTATTTAATGTATTGACATCTGTATATCTCCCATTTATTATATCTCTTAAGAATATATTTTTCAAGTTCTAAGAAATTGATACTATCCACAATTTCCTTTTCCATTAACCTTTTATGTTTTATTGATAGAGTACCATGATCATCATGATTTAACATTGTAAACTCTGTTTCAATATGTTTTCGTTTTTCTTTTACTATCATTAGCACAAAGCACATTCTTATATACCCTATTTGTTGATATTTTTGTGCGCCCTTGATCTTAACATTGTCCTACTACCATATAGTGGAGTTCTAGTGAGTAATACATTTTTATAATGATCCATAGTTCAATTTCTGGAGCTCACACCTTTTGCTCTATTATAAGAGTTTTTACCTTCATCTATTTTATAAATATAAACTTTGGAGCATAGACCTATAAACTCACTCATTGGTTTTCCATTCAACTCATCTTTAAAAATATCCTAACCTCTTTTTATTAACTTTTTTTTAAAATTATATTCTTCTTTAAAATTATTTAGATTCTTCTATCTGAATAATCGGATGTATCAAATTTTTATTCAATATCACCACAAATATCCTTATAAAAATCATCGGTTTTTATAGTATAGATGAATGAGTCTGTATACATGTAATTTTAAAACTAAATTTTATTGAAATTTGGGTTTCATGTATTGGTAATGAAAATCATAAATTTTCCACTTTGATAAGTCCAATACAGCAAAACCCAAATACATTGGCTTATCAAATACCACAGAAAGTTTTTTCATTTGGATGGTATAGAACTCGTCATATATTTTAGTTGCACTATGAAAATTGATCTTTTAAATTAAATTTTTAGCACAATGTTTTTTCCGACCGAGTTTATGAACATCTGTAGACTCCCATATAGTTACCAATTTAACCTCTACAAGTTTTTCAGGATTTGCCATAGTTTTCCCATAGACCGAGTTGTTCATTAATTTAAAAAAATCTTTTTCCAATTTATTCTTGGCATTCCGTCTATGTAAAATATTTAAGTCAATATAATTCTTTAACCAAGGTTTTAGTAAAAAGCAAACCCCTCTATGAATCTTTTTAATATTAACCCATTTTGTATGCATTGCTGCAAATTTCTATAATGGATTACAATTTTTGTTCCCGAGGTCAGCTATTAATTTTTTAACTGTATCCTCTTTAGATGCAAAATTAAACATATATACATATGTGTATCATGAAGGCGATAGGGGTAAATTAGGTTTACTTACAAAAATATCTATACTCACTATCAATAGATATGTTATGTATCAAAATTTTTAAGTCAATTGGGGACAACCATTCAAACCCTTTATATGGGAGAGGTTTTGACTTTGCCCAACCATATAAATTGTTTGCATCCAAATACATTAAAATGGTATTTTTGAATAAATCTATACATATGATACCTACTAATAACTCTAGTTGAATATTTGTGGTCTTTAACGTGTCTTCCCAAGATAGACCTTGTGTAGTAAACAACTGAATTTGTAAACATATTTTCTAAAATCATCAAATATATTAGTCAATAGGGAAAACATCACTTTTTTAAATACAACTCGAGATAATCCTTTAGACTTGAACAGGAAAATTGTGACCTGACATTATGTGTGGTCTTAATAATCTTGAGAGCATTCCTTTTCTGTCAAGTTACTATAGAATGCTGCTCTTGATGGTAGGAAGTTACCTCAAGTCGACTATCTGAATCTAAATATTCATAAGGAAAGATACCCTTTTTACGCATAAGTTTGAATACTATTTCATTTTTAAAAAATGTTTTTACTGTATTTAACTAATTATCAATTAAGTTAGAAGCAACGATATCTAAACTTAATGGCATAAATCTGAATGTGTCAAGAAATCGAATTTCGAAATTTTTTCCATTTGAAGTTTTTATGGTTTTGGACACCGAAATATATTGTTCTTTATTTACTCGGAATGCATTAATACCACCAGGAATTTTAGCCAAGTCTTCAATAAATAAATGACAATCATATTTAGAAAAATTATGGAAAAACACTGGTATAAATATATATAGTCTATACTCCAAGTTACATTTAGAATGAGTTCGAACTACAATGCTCTAAGGATAGAGGGATATAATTTCTAGTAATCCTAAGGGGTACATGGATATTCAAGCGGCCTAGAAGGGCCTGGCTATCAATTTCACTCTTAAGAAGGTTATGGATAAAGACGACACTAAGCATCGTCCTACGATTAGCGAGGGATGGTAAATTAATTAGTATGAGTCTACTTTTATAAGAGGGAAGGTGTAAGTTTGCATCCCAGTTGAGACCGCGGAGAGCAAATATTAAAAAGTTATTTTGGATGGATTCAATAAGGCACTGGTGAACCCCATACTGGGGGACCCAGATACATGATCCATATTCCAGAATCGGATGAACTAATGAATTTTCAAAAAGAACTCCTTGCGTTCTACCTGTGAGGTAACTGCTAATCCAAACCAGGAGATCAGTAGGAAAACCGATAAGATCGAGTTTTTCTAAAAGAAGGCCGTGATTCACGGAGTCAAATGCTTTACTGAAGTCAGTGTAAATGACATCCAGTGATTACGAAGGATATTAGTTCCAGAAGATTGGTAGTGGTAGACCGTTGTTTCATAAAGCCATGCTTGCTTGAAGATATGACAGATCTACACTGGTGCTGCCAGTGAGGCACAATAATTTTTTCGGAAAGTTTCGGAATTGCTGATCGTTTAGATATACATCTGTAATTTTCAGCATCCGATTTATTCTCTTTCTTGTGAAGGGGAATAATAAGGGACTCTTTCCAGATAGCGAAAAACGTGGAGGGACGTTTCCAGGGAAGGGTTAAATAATTTTAAAAGGGGTTTGGTCAGGGTAGCAGAGCAGTACCTAAGCACACAGCCCGGTACCCCGTCTGGACCTGGTGAAAAGACTGGCTTCATTTTCTGAAGATCCTTTATAAATTAGCGTTTGTTAACAAAGATGAATATGTGGTTTGAAAAAACTGTGCAAAAAGATCGGCAATTTCCTGATCCGTGCTTGCATTAGATTTTCCAAGCGATAGCAAAGACGGAAAGGTTTTAGATTTACGCTTAGTGTTAACAAAACTATAGAACTGTTATCAAACTGGTTCTTACATCGAGATAAATAGTTAACGATCTTCAGGGTGTGTGAGAGGTTCTTCTGCGAGGAAAAGTATTGTTAGTTAATGCTCAAAAGTATGTCTGCTTTCGATGCAAGCCGCAACTCTTCGCACAAAAAATGGGTAATTTGCCATCGGATAGACTTCGAGCTCTCAGCCCTCTTAATATCTGTGGCGTTGACCATTTTAGCACAACCTGACGGATTCGTGGCAAGCCACAATATAAGTCATTCGCGGCATTGTTTTTGTATTCTGTTTTCCGCCGAAGCGGTCCACTTGGAGTTAATGTCTGACCTCACCACTGATGCGTGATGCCAATAAAAGCTTTTGAAAGACTCGTGACTCGCCACGGGATTCCGCAGAAGGTGTGGACAACGCGACCAACTTCGTCGGCGCAGACCGTCGCCTACATATAAGTAAAACCCAAACAACTTTCAACGTTCTGCAATTTTCCCGAAACTGAAAAATATTTAATTATTAAGGCCTCCAGTTTCTTTTTTTTTGTTCTATCCTTACTACTTAATTAATAACTTAACTTAATCGAATGAATATTTTTTCTAATGTTGTTTAAGGTTCCTCTATATTTATTGCTGTCTACCATTATGACATTCTTATATACGATGACTTTATTTTCTCCTAATGAAATCCAAAAATGTTGATAACCAAATATTAAAATACTGCTAAAGTATAAACATAGTTCACAAATACGTGAAAATACCCATTTTTAGATACAGCTTTTACAGTACCTTTTATTGACTAATTTGTTTAGAAAGGTCGCTATCAACGGCAACGAAATTTGGCTTTAATTAAAACTATTTTTAGCTTACAATAGCCTATGCATAATCTGAGACTACATTTTTTTCTTGACCAACATAGCTTGGGAAGCATTGTCAAATCTTTCTTATAGTTCCCTAATTCAAATATTCATGTAGCAATATTTGAAGCTTATCTTTTCGTTATATGTTTCCCCTGGGAGAGAAACTGACAGGTTTCGACTTTCTATGTTAATTTCATTTCGCATCTGGTAAAAATTGAGTATAGGTCAGTATAAATATCTTATGTTTCTATTTTTTGCCCATGATCTAATACACACTCGTTTCCTAACATTGATATTAAGAAGTCTCATTTTCCTAACCGTTGATCCTAACATTTCCAGAGCAATCTAATAATGCTGTCCTCTACTCAGTTGCAAGATTAAAGACTCGAGGGGCCAGAGTCTCTTTTTTCTTCTTATATTTTTAAAGGAGTATCTAGATTACTGTAAAACAATAAATGTCCAGTGAAATCCCTTCCCAGATCTGCAAGAAGGCTCACGTACGTTAACAACAGACCTGCGGACAGGCAAATTTCCTCTTTTTTACTTTAATCTCTCTAAATGATGAAAAAATGTATTAATTTAATCTTTTTAAATTGTTTTTCTTTTTCCTTAACTTTTTGTTTATTTTTATTATTTAAGAATTCTCACAGTGTCAATTTTTTTATTTTCTGAAATTGTGCAGGTTTACAGGGTTGCTCTCCTCGGCAAAAGGTCGAGCTTCCGGCGCAGTTTCGCATAAATAGAACTTGGTTTAGAAACTTTAAAGTAAAATACTTGCACTGATTTGTTTTTTAATTTACCTTTTTTAGTTGTATGTAAGCAGGACGGATTGTTCTTTCACTAATTTTTCTTATTTCTTATTATATCACTGTTATAATTATCCATGTTTTTTTATCGGAAAAATACAACAAAATTAATTTTACTTAATTTTTACCCATGCTTAAATCCCTTTTTTTGTTTCGCTAACATTTTTAACTTTTATTTTCTTTCATACAGTCTCATTAGCTTTTCCTAAAGTATTTATATTAACTTCCTAAAGTCATTTTATATATGGGCAAATTTTCCTGGTTTCACATTTCGAACTTTTCTTGTCAGTAGTAGTTTTATTCCTTTTTTACATAGTTAAATTATTTTCTTATTTTTTAATTTACTTCCCAATTTTTCTCTTGGTTTTTAGCTGTCTATATACTCGAGCTGATATTAGTGGTTTTTTTTAATACCATTTTTTCGGAGGTGAGCCACTCCAACTTGGTGGGGTCGCTCTAAAGCCGCTAAACCCCAACTGAGTGTTTCCGTTGTCGTTCCATTATATTGGATGTTCATGGATGCTGTGCCGATTCAATTGGTGGCGCACAACAACCAAAAAAATATATATTTCGGAAGACGTTTATGTTTTGCTGGAGCAAGTAATTCACTAGAAGATGTCTGTAGGCTTGGTCGATTCAATTGAAAGAACTTTAACATCAGAACGGAAATCTAGGCCCTCTGAGCGTCCCGCCATGTTGGCTATTTGTCTTCAACTAAAATTAAAAAAAAAAATATTTTGTTAGAGGCTTCAGTTGGTCTCTACAGTTGTGCTACACATTTTTTTTTTTGTTACAACGAAGCTGTTGAGTCCAGCTCTGATGGCCCGTGCGATTTTTACCGTTTTTGTTTTCCTAAGCTGGAAGACTTACAGTTTTAACTAAAAAGTATTATCATTAAATTGCCCTGACTCATAGTCTAGTCTTTTTAGCCGCGGAAACCTTACGGTTTTAACTAAAAAGTATTATCTGTTAAAATGATCTGACTCATGTATCTAGCTTTTTTATATAGTAAAAGTCCGGACGTGTTTTCTTCGCCGCGGGTAATTAAGACACACCAAAGAAGACTTCAGGTGTGAAAAGTTGAACACTAATAAAATAAAATTTTACGAGCTCAGTGGACGTCATATTTCAGTGTCACAACGTAAATCGATTAGTTATGTTACTAATGAAAACCAACAAGGGTGCAGTGTTAGCACTTGTAATCGATGAGTGTGGAAGGCCTACGCCTCCCCAAAATGTCACCGCAGAGTGCCGACACGGGGTCAAAAAAGATAACCCTACCGCGCAGGCAAAGCAGACTCTTGTCTCTGCGTAGACCATATATAGATTAGAATAAGATTTTTTATTGTGTAGTTTCCTAAGCAAGGACTTAGAAAGAGCAAAGAACAGTTTCAATTCAGAACTCCTAGGAAACCGGTTGTTTTTTATTATTATTATTATTATACTCAAGGTAGAAAAGCTTACAAAACTGATAACTTAATAAAGCGCTACTGTACTGCCTTCGGCTATGTGAGTTTTGTTGCTTAAGTCTTAAGGGATGATATATGTATATACAAGTTATGGCCAGACATGGACAGGGGGGAGAATTCCCCGGATATTACAATTA
>NW_024573596.1:0-5629 GCF_018153835.1 Drosophila eugracilis
TTGGCTCTCGGCTCAAAGTTGTTTATAAATTGGGTAAGAGCCCCTAAATAATGTGTCATATAACTTGCATCTTGTAAGAGCATGTTACGGCACCCGTTGCGCACGCGCTGAAAACGGTTGAGTTCCGGGGGTAGTTTGCATCATAATAGATGAGTGTATATGTGTTCGTGTGCATGTGAATCTATATATATATATGTATTTCCATTTCCTTATTCATAAAAAGTAAGAAAACAAGTATTCTTTTCATTTCACATAAAAAGTTAATTTATTAATTATTGACACAATGAAATTATTTTTCTAGCTTCATTCCTTCGATTTACCTGAAAGAGTGTAAAGTGTTAACCATATTTCATTGTTTTTAGATCTTGTGCACCTTGATTCGTGAACATAATTTTGGTTTTAAGAAGGTGTTTTATTATTTATTTATTATCAATTTCTTCAAGAAATTTCAATATTTATTAAAATAGTTTTTCGTTACGCAGGCGCTCAAACGCTCTGCTTTGGGACTCGTCGAACTCAAAGCGACCTTTATTGACATGTGCTTGCTAATCGTGCCATTCTCTCCCTTTAGTATGGAGGTAAGTACAAGATAAAAGAGTGAACTAAAGGAATGACCTGGACCGTGCCAGAATCCGTCCGATATCTTATCCGGTGAATGTACACCTCCAGAGCTATTGGGTTCAAGGCTTTGACGCGAAGGACCGTAAGTTTTAAGATTCTTCTGCATGCCCTTTTGGGGTACCTCCTGACGAGAGGCACCCTCAACGTCGACGCAGTGCATTGGTGCTATTTCAGGAAATGAATATTTCGCATAGCTGTTAGAAAATTCTTTTGGGAAAATTTGGAGATTTTTCGGGTACATATATTGGTTTCCTAAGACGCCCAGCAAGGATTGAGTAAGCTATAAAGGAAATTAAAGATAAATTAAGGGTATTCAGCGGGTGATCTTTGCTGAGAAGCACAAGGCCCTATTTGGAAGATGCAGCTATCCCTAAAGGGCAGGATTCATTCTTTGAACAGAAGGTAAACGATACTTTATAATATGCATACTACACAGCATCACTGACAACAGCAATGTAAATGATGTATTAAATATTTTGCATTCATATAAGCCGATGCCGATTTCTGATCTATCGGCTCATCTCAACATTCGTTCGTTATCGCTTTCGAAACAAAGTCGCATTGCTGCTGAATAAAACAAACCTAAATAACGCTTCTCAACTTTTTCTTTAAGGCTGTTCCGGCACCGCATTTTTCGTTAATAATAATTTTTGGGAAAAGTGGCATAATTGAATGCCTCTTCAAAACATTGTTGATCCCGACTTAATCATGTACGTATGCTAAAACTAAGCAATTAATAAATATCGTTTTAATAATTCTCAGCGCTTCTTTCGAAATTCTGTATTAAGGGCCACATACATATACACAATTAGCAACGCGTTCCACGGTTTTTGTATACTTGCAATACATAAGTATAGTAAACATCGGCTTCTGTACAATTCGAAAATTTTCACAGTGCCAATTGCCGTTGCCAAACGGAGGTTTCGTTCTACCTGCTTGTTTGGTCATTCCAGTCTTTCAGTGTAAAGAGGGGAGCAGGGCCCAATAAAGCTTTTTCGCTCCGGCGAATTCGGCCGCCGCTCTCCTCTCTCCCTCTATCGTTGTGTCTTCTGTCCATAACATAAGATAATTGAAGTCAAATAAATCAGTTCAAAGCGAAACTCTCTCTTGTACGCACGCGCCGCGCCTTTTCGTCGAGCTCCAATTGATACTCCATTTCGTTCGCACGTGCCGTGCCCTTTCGTCGAATTCAAATCGAAACTCCCTCTCGTACGCACGCGCCGTTCCAATTGGTCATAGTAAAGTCAATTTCGAAGTATTAATTTAAAAAAACCCTGCATTTCACAAAATTTAACTTAATACATACTCATATTAAATTTACATGGTGACCCCGACGTGATTTGCAGGCGTTGTTTTTGGAAGTACTTTTAATTTTTGGGCTTAATAAAAATAAAGCAGCCAGAAACCAGAAGCCCGATCAAAAGACGATTCATGGAGCGAAAGAGGGAAGTTGACCGAATCGGCTATACAGGTAGAGAATGTTTAAAGTTGGAAGTTAATCTGTTAATCTGTTAATCTCTTTTTGCATTAGTGTAAAATCGGTAGATAGTGAGCATTTAATTTCAATCCCGCTTATATATTTGTTGCCTTTTATTTATCGGCCAGTGCATCATTTTCCGCTAAATGTCGTTACTTATAATATAAAGGAGAGAGCCGCTTGACGAATACCACACATACACACTCTTGCACTGATAGCGCTGCCAGTTCTTTCGACTCTCTCTCTCTCTTTTTATTTTCGTTTCAGTCGTTTTACAAGTGCAAGCGTTGTTGTTGTTTTTCGCAGCGTTTTCGGTATTCTGGCTGAGCTTGTGCTACCCTTTAAATTTTGTGCGTACGGCGTATTTGTGCCGAAGAAATTATCAAATAAAATATTAATTTTATTTTGTTTTTTCGAAAATTCATTGCCAAGTCCCCTGATTGCCTACGTTCGGAATATACCACTCATTATTTTTTATTTTTTATTTTATTCGTTATTTCTATCGAATTAAAATAAATTTTTTATCACACTCTTCGATTCTTAAAACATGTTTATAAACAATAACATGGCGAGCAAAAATATCGAAGAGCTTAAAAAAACGAGATGGAATAATGCGGAGTATATCCTGAACATATCTCTCCTGAGTATATCTCTAAATCCAGTCGAATTAGAATGTCGATTAGAAATTTTGAATTCGCACATCAAAAATGCTTCTTTGATTCAGAATCAAATCGAAGCAAAAGTATTTGTTGTGAGAGACTGGAAGAGACTGCCGTAATGGCAAAATCCTTACTAATTTCGCTAATAAGCAAAGGCAAGCGTATGAGCGCCGATGATGTTGCTCCTCCGGTGAAGCGCACTTCCCAATCCCGTTTGCCGAGAGTTGCTCTTCCAACCTTCAGCCAAAAGTACTACGAATTTAAACATTTTATAAACCTGATCGATTCAGTGTAGCGAGCGGAATATATAATTTTAATTCTTTTTTAATTACATAAATACATACATTGTATATGCCCATACAAACTAACACATTCCTTCTCAAGTGTCCGGCCAACGAGCCGGCCCTAAAATGCTGATCATGCATTTCCACTGTGACGACTGGCTCTTACACCAACTAACCTTATAGCTGGCCGTCCCGTGGTATATGTAACCATAAGACAAATATGCCAATGCATATATATACTCCTATCGCTGCTTACTTCAGTATTTAGCTTCTAAGAAGAAATGTTTGCGAATAAAAGTTCAGTCCGTAACACCATTCAAAACGACGACTTCTTATGATTTTTTCCATAATTACATGGCGACCGTGACAGGACCATTGAAAGTGCAAAAATAAAAACACTTACAAAACTTACTTAAAAAAATATTTCTAAAACAAAAAATAAAAGAAGTTAAAGTGTGAAAAAGTGCAAAAATAATAAACATTACTACAAATATATTCGACACAGAGAAATGTCTATAACTTAGGATGCTTTTGACAGGGTAATTATAGCAAACCCAGAAAAAAAGTTGAATCTGCAACTGACCGCAACGAAATACTGGCAGCATAAATATTGCTAATCAGGCTAATGAGTAGCCAATGGTTAGGACTAGATAAATTCTTGGCTAATAAAAAGACCGAGATTTTGAGAAGTTATTAGTGTGTTAACAAAAATACACACATAAGAAAAGAAATGCTCGAAAAACATTTGTGCGAAATTTTCATTAACGCCAACAAAGTAAGAAGACCAATAGCAATAAGTCGCGAATCAGTATCTACCAATAGAGGCAAATATAACAATTGCTTACACAGACGATAATTCCACGATAATTCGTTGGCTGATATTGTCCAATTCTTAAAAACTGCAGCGTCACTCATTGCTGAGTTTGATGGCAAAGCAGAAAATCTTCGAAGCTTCTTAGATGCCTTGGAGCTTGTAGATGCAATAAAAAAATTATATGAAACTAATAAAGACAAAATTAAAAGGACATGATCGCAACCTCATTGGAGGTGAAAAAATAATAGAAACAATTGTGGCAAAGCTGAGTAAATCAGTCAAAGGACAGTCGGTTTAGCTTTTATCAGCCAAACTCATGAATTTGCAGCAGAAATACAAAACGGGAAATGCATATGCCAAAGAAGTAGAAGATCTGATCAGAGCATTACAAGGGGCTTATATAAACGATGGCTTACCACTGGAAGTAGCATCTAAATATAGTACCCAAAGTGCTGTTAAGGCAATGACAACAATCTGCTCAATTGATATGGTAAAACTTATCATGCTGGCGGGAACGTTCACAAATATGAACGAAGCCGTAACTAAATTTGTCAATAGTTGTACCGAAGCAACAGGGCAATCGAACGCCGTATTATTTAATAATAATCGGAATAAACCGAACAATTGCTGAGGAAATAATATATATCGGGGGAAAAGAAACCGTGGTGGTGGCCGTGGCAATTACAATAACCGTGGCTATTATCACAACACACCGCAAGGAACCCACAGCTCCTCAAGCCGCGAAAATAACTATAATCGAAATGTTAGAGTCACACAGGAAAACGAGGAGGACCCCTTAACGATAGAAGAGGAAGAAGAAGAGTTAGAATCTATAAAACTAATATTAGCCTCAGTTTTTTCATAAAAGGTAAAAATGAAAAAACCATGGGAGCCGAGATTTCATTGCTCAAACAATATAATCAAGAGTACCCCGAATTAGACAGTTCTAAAATTTCAAATATAACGGGAATAAAACAAAGTTCTATAAAATCCTAGGGTTTAGCATTAGTGGAGCTTAAAACAAAAAATTTCATTATACCACATTAAAGAATTCAACTGTATCTTAGATTTTCAAGACTCACAAGGTTTCTTAGTATTAATACCTAATAACCTGACTTTTTCAATACATATTCCAAATTCCAAAAGTAATTAGAACAGTAAAAATTAACTCAAAAGAATCGTCCTTTTTTATTCCGAGCCAAGAACCATTTAAAGGTGTGCTGGTTCCGAGCACATTGGTTAACACGGGTTGTGCAACAGTCCGATTTCTAAATACAATATCTGAAATAATTAGTTTAAATTTTAATACAATAAAATTCGAGTCGTTAGAAAACTATGATATACAAAAAGTCCAAGGAACTCAAAACAAAAGAAGTATTAAAAAAACTAGCTTTTCCCTCTCAATTCCAAACAAAATTGTCAGAATTGTGTACAACTTATAGCGATATATTCGGTTTTGAATCGGAACCGATATCAGCTAACAATTTTTATAAACAACAACTCTGCTTAAGCCATTAAACACCAGTATATATTATATAAAAAATTATAGAAATGCAGAAAGTAAAAAAGCTTGATATAAACAAACAGGTTTGACAAATTAATGAAGGATGGTATAGTCGAACCATCAATTTCAAAATATAACAGTCCATTATTGCTGGTTCCCAAAAAATGTCTACCAAATTCAACAGAAAAGGGATGGAGACTAGTGGTTGACTATAAGCAAATAAACAAAAATTATTAGCTGACTTATTTCCCTTTACCATGCATAAAATAT
>NW_024573597.1:0-68051 GCF_018153835.1 Drosophila eugracilis
ATGCGCTGACATCTAAAGATTCTAAGTTCTGAATTTCAACTTTCAGCTCCAATAGTTCCTGAGACTTCAGCAATTTTATTTTTTGCGATTTGTGAGTTTGAGTGGGCGGGTAGATGCTGTAATAAGCTTGTCGTCCGGGACCCAAAGAATCTTTCATGATTAATCTCAACTTTGTATCTGGTTACAGTTCCCGAGATCTCAGCGTTCATACGGGACGGACGGACGGCCAGACGGACATGGCTCAATCACCTGTCCTGATCAAGAATATATACTTTATAGGGTCGAAAACGCTTACTTCTATCTGTTACATACTTTTCACCGACTTGCAGTATACCTCTTTTACTCTACGAGTAACGGGCATATAAATACATTTTCGCGGTAGGCGTAGTCAGTTAAATCTCAATGTCGGTCAGTCAGTTTGAATTAGGCTCTTCAAGGGTGCTCTTTGTTCAGTATTGTATTTGCCATTTACGCTATGGTTGTAATTGGGCCACACTGTTGTTGTGGTATAAAGGCAGATATATAAATTTTTGTTTTCCTTTCCGTCTCATTCCTACAACAGCAATATACTTTTTCTGGTTTTCTTGGAAACATCTTTGAACACTTACACTGAAAATCATTCTTGTAACTTGTTTGCTATGTAGAGCTTTATTTCGGGTCATTAAAATAAGTGATGAATTGGTTAGCAAAAAATGGCTTTCTCTTAGTGCACAGATGCAAACCAGCACAAAAACGTCACTAAACTAAGACGATTTTGAGCCCCTGGCTCCAAAGCGCCAACTCTCGGGATTTAACATATCATGAGCACTGTTCAGGCGGAAACCGCAGGACAGCCTATGGACTCCACGACTACACAGATTGCAACGTTCAAGAAAAGGATCAGTATCTGGAGTGAGGAGCTTCAACAGGGGTATGTTGCGGAATCGGTAGTAAGCAGTGCGGCGAATACAACGCTGAGTAGTTCTTCAGTAAAAATCTACAATGAGCTACCGCAATATTTGATCGTTTATGTGGCTATTGGGCAGCAAGTCCCATCAGTACGGGCCGTAACAATGGGGGCACTCACTGCTATGTTGTATCAAAACTGCGGTGCAGTTAGAACTACAAGTTGTATTTTGCCTCAAAGAAACGCAGAGTGTGAAAGGCAACTCCCTGGACTTAGACTGGCGTCGTTACAATATATATGTATAATAAAAGAAAACTGTAGAAGAAACTCGACTGTCATGACTATAATATAATTTGTTACTGTTTTATATAATTTCCAAATATTAATTTTGCTAGTAGAAATGGACAAAGGGCCACCTTTGTCAAAAAGTTGCGGTAATCCAAATGATAATGACATCATTTAAATTTCTTTATAAATAGTTAACTCTGTTCTGATTTTAAAAACCTTGTGGTAAATTGGTAGATAATAATAAAAACCAAACCAAAAACTTAACATTTTTATATACATGAGCACAATACAGTGGCTCTAGTTTATTTCGTGCAGTTACCTAAAAAAGTTCTGGTCGTTATTCCTGCATAACTAAAAGATAACATAAAAACAAGAGGATACGCTTATTGTCGTATTGCGACTATAGATACCTGTTACTGTTTTACATAATTTTAAAATATTCATTTTGCTAGTGGAAATTCATAAGATGCCGCCTATTGTCAGAGAAAGCATGTTGAGTAATTGATAGTGACGTCACAAACCATGAGCCTAATAACCCAAATTTCTTCATAACTAGCCAAATTATTTTTTGAGATTCAAAAAAGTTTTTGGTAAATCGATAGATATTAACAAAAATGGGTGCTTATAAATGTCAAACGAAGGCATTGATAATAATATTATAGACGCCACAGTTTCCCGCGGTTTGTGGGCGTTAGAGCGGGCGTGGCCGGATGAAACCTCGTGGCAAGTTTCAGTGGCATCTCTTAAATACGGGTTTTGTGGGCATTAGAGTGGGTATGGCTTGGATCGGAAAACAATTCGCATTGGGAGCATCATAAAACCTACACGTTTAACTTTCTGTCACTTATAGTTACTAAGATATCGCTTTTCTAGAAAATGAAACCAAAGTTTCGAGCTAGGGCGTATGGGTGGTTGTAGCCGATAATACTACCAATTATAAGATGTGGCTGGCATTTAAAGAGTATACAACTGAATTTCAATCGTTCTTGTTTCTAATAGTTCCTTAGATTTTAAAGTGATTTTAGTTTTTTTCGTTATTTTGGGATGCCGTTATAAGCTTGTGCCGCTTAGGGACCTCAAGAATCTTCATGGTTAGTCTCAACTTTGTATCTCTTATAGTTCCCGAGATCTCAGCGTTCATAAGGAACAGACGGACGGACGGACAGACTGACATGGCTCAACTGACTTCTGCTATTGGATCCTGATCAGGAATATATATACTTTATAGGGTCGAAAACGCTTCCTTCTACCGTTCATACTTTCAACGAATCTAGTATATCCTTTTAGTCGCCAGAGTAACGGCATAAACATACATAATCTCGTAGGCCCCAGGTTAAGTTTCTAATTTTTGCCATTTTAACATTCTCTCACTAGACAACAATCCTAAGCATTCAGCAGGCAGTATTTTTTGTTGACTTGGGTTATCTGAACTGCCCCATGTCGTTAAATGATCAGAAAGTGTGAGATATTGGCTGTATGGAAGAGGGAAGATTTCTGAACAATAAACGACAAAGCTTTGTCCCAGCTGGGACATAAAAATGTTTGGTTAAATAATCAAATAATATATTTAGTATAATCTACAAAGAATAAAAGCTGCGTCATGGGAAAAAGCCCGTACATTTAGTTTTTTATTAAATAATTCTTTTGTTTTTATAATTAAGAAAATTGTGTTCGTTCAATAAACATGTTAATGTTCCCCTTAAATTCGATCTGATTCTTTTTTAGTTTAGTAGGACACTGAACTTTTTAGGTAACGGTACGAAATAAGGTGCCTGAGCCACTGTATGTACAAGTCTTCTATGAAAAAGGGTGCTAAATATTTTTAACTCGCCGCAAACATTACGACCAAACTCCCCGATCAACATTAAATTTACTTTTGAAATTTTTGTAAGGTTGAAGTGAAGGCGGATAAACTTAAAGAAAACCAGATTCTTCTAACACACCCGATTTGTTTGCTTTTCTCTATTTTTGTGGGTCTTCGAACATGTTTCTTCGTAGTATTTCCGTAAGGCCGACATTTTGATATGCCATATGTACAGTGTAAGTATAGGTACCTACATAAGCATTCTAATCATTCATGCTTCAGTAAGTCAGTTCACTGTAAAAACGTTCAGTTGTATACAAACATATAAATTCATACACATGCACGTGCGTACATGTATACATGTGCACACAAACCAATACTTCCGAAAATATGACGTTAGCATACTCAAACCTACAGTTGGATTTCGAGTTCTCTTTATGATTGTTTTATATTCATATATGACTTATTTAATTTGCTATCATTTACCAATTTACATATTTAGTTAGTGGTTTAGAAGATTAAATTCGTTGTTTGCTAAATGTATTAATTAGTTTTGAATGACTCATATGTATGTCATATACATACATACGTACATATGTGTATGATACATACATATGTTGCTAAAAGAGTAGACAGTGATCTGTAGCTTATTTCTGCTCAATTCAGAAAGTGGTCATGCAGGCACTGTGCACGATAATTAAACATATGTACATATAAATACAATTTTTTTAAATCATTTCAATTAACATGTTTGATCAACGAAACTATTTTTCAATTTACAAAAGAGGAAACAGAATATAAAAATTACAATGTTAATTGCTTAAGGTACTTTTTATCTATTACATACACATTTGTATTTTAATTTTAAAATTAATGCAGGCACTGTGCACGATAATTAATCATATGTATATAGACAATTTTTTTAAACCATTTCAATTGAATGTTTAATCAACGAAAACTATTTCTTTTTTAATTGCTTACAAAGGGAAACAGAATATAAAATTAAAATGTAATTGCTTTGGTACATTTATCTATTCACATACACACATTTATATTTTAATTTTTTAAAATTAAAAATTGTAATCAATTTGTATAGTCTTTTGTTTAAGGAATAAGTCCAATTGATATTCAATTGAAAAATCGTTCGTTTTTCCTTATAACTTGTGTTTTCATTTTGTGTTTACTTGTGCTTTTTCGGTGAGTACAATAAGCGAATTCGTTACAAAAACAATTTATCTTTCTCTCTCAAAGCACAGCTACTAATCCAACACAAAAAGTCACTAAATATTTGCCCTTTTTCGTAAGACGAATTTGAACACCCTGAATTAGGCCATGAATAATTATTAGGTTACTCAATTCCTAAAAAGACCCACCAAAGTGAATGTTGCCCTGCCGCTTAACTTATCTTGGTCTTTGGAAAAAGCTTTAACCCCCACACTGGACTCATTAGCAAGGAAATGGTTGATTAATGACCTTGGAACATGGTTCATAAACAAATGGTTTTGAACCTCCGCCCTAGTTTTCTTGCCCATTCCGTGCTCGATATCTGGGAAAATTTGATTAAATGAAAATGCTCATAAACTCTTGTTTTATTTTGTTCTTTTCTATATAAAAATGTTTCATTGAAAAATAAGAATTGTATTTCAATAAAATTCAGAAGTGTATATTCAAAAACCATGCTAACAAATTAAGACCATTTTTTAAAACACTAACATATTAATATTTAACTAATGAAAGCCAGTATGTATGCATATCGTGCATCTTACATATATTTTTTTAAATTTTAAAATTAAAAATGTTAGTCCTTTTGTATGGCCTCTTTTTGTTTTAGGATTAATTCCTAATAGATCAATACTTTTTTTTGTTCTCTTCTCTATAAAAATTGCAAGTTTCATTAAAAAAAATAAGAATTGTGTTTTATTAAAACTGCATTTAAGATTTTTTTATATTGAGATAAGATGTAAACTTTGCAATTTGTAACAAAATAATCTGAAAAATTGAAAGTACGAGGTATGTATTCTGTAACTTAAGTCTCGTAACCACCTATTTGAAATTAACGGCGTTCGTCGTTCTATACAGACAAACAAAAAAAATATTTCAAAATTGTGTATGACAGTAACGAGTATCTTATAGCCGCATTTAGCTTTCTTCCAATTTACATACCCGTTATCGTAGAGTAAAAGGGTATATTAGATTCGTTAAAACTATGTGACAGGTAGAAAGGAAGCGTTTCCGACCCTTTAAAAAGTACATATTTTCGCCCCCGTTACTCGTAGGGTAAGGTATACTAGATTTAAAGAAATCTGTGCCAGAAGAAGAAGCTTTTTGGACCTTTAAAGTAATATATATTCTTGAGTTTTGATTAGTACGACGAAGACGATTGAGTCACTGTCCGTCTGTCCGTCCGTCTGTTCATATGAACGTTGAGATCTCAGGAACTATAAGAGAGTTACAAGATTGATTAAGCACGAAGATATGAGTCCATACGAAAACACTCCCAACGCCCACAAATCGCAAAAACTAAATCGCTGAAATCTCAGGAACTATTAGAGCTAGAAAATTGAAATTTATATGGCAGCGGATCTTATGGTATTATTATCCGGCCACACTCCACTCATACGCACACAAGGCTTTATAAGGTTTTCGCCAAATAATTTGCCCTCCTAAGGTTCTCAACTGGAAAACTGACGTCTATATTACTATAAATGCCTTCGTTTGACTTATAACTTATTACTGTCCATATTCATCGATTTGACAAAGATTTTTTAAATCGGAACATTTTTTTGTTATTTATGAAGCTATTTGTGTTATAAGGCCTCACATGAGCAGTGATGTCACTATCAGTTACCCAACATACTTTCTTGACAATAGGGGCGCCCTGTGAACTTCCACTAGCAAAATGAATATTTTTAAAATGTGTAAAACAGTAACGGGTATCTTATAGTCGCTTTGACACTGGTTTATAGCGATTCCCCCTTTTTTTTTTTTGAAAATATGCAGAATTTCTTTTTTTATTTTTTTGTGTCTTTGTTTGATGACAAGTAAGAAAAAAGTCACTGCGTTGATCAGTGAATAATGGTGTGAGGGCATTATTGTGTAGGGTGTTTTTGCTCAATGCTAGTCCTACGATAGCAAAAAACTGTCGCAAAACAACTTCCGTCTACAACCCTCATTGTTACCAACTTGTCTACCGGATGTTAGGGAAGAGTGTACCAATATAACAAAATACAAAAAATGATAATCTCCGGTGGTGAATTCGAAAAATTCGAATGTGTAAGAATCACCTTAACTTTCCACATTATCCTCCAATTTCTTTGTGAATGAACTTATGATATATACTGTACACTATTCGGTTACTTATTCTGTTGAAATAGTTTCATCAATAGGCATGGATTTTCTTTTCATTTTGATATAAGAAATCAATAACGATAATCGAAACTTTCATATTAATTTAAATTATATCAAAATGGTTGTGAGAACCCCGATCTATTGATCTTGGATACATTTCATATAGGGACTATTCTGATATGTATTAAAATCACCATTGCTTACCATCGTATGAGTATGTTCAGATCGTCTCGACGATTGCTCGATAGTTTACGTGCCATCGATTGAAAGTCTAATGTATTTCAATATAGCGCTTTGCAGCGGCTTGTTGGAGCTTCATGATTATGGTCATTGCCACAAGTATATTGCTAACACTGTAATTAATAACATTCAGCTTTCCAATAGTCCCATCAGTCCTTGTAACTCAAGAGAATATATAAACATGTACTAAACATTTAGTGCTAAATAATATATTTAATATTCTTTAACAATTTATTAAAAAAATATAACAACAAAAATCAAAAGTTTAGTTTTTATTTTATAGCTGCAGTATATCGTTAAGATGCTGTTACTGTTTCTACTGCAGAAGTGGCATCTCTATAACACGCCAACTGCTCTTAGCCTTCAGCTCTTCACTTAATGCCTTATTGCTGAGTATGTGGCTCTGTGAGCTTGGAAAATGGCTGTATTTTTCACATTTTTTATCACATCTTAGACAATTGTCAACCAACTTTTTTTATCACTTTAACCATTAATCCATTAGCTCAATTCTAATTTCACAACTATATTCTACCTATCTTCAGCGTCCATTATCCCCATAATGGCGCTCCCTGACTTCGACGTCTCCCATCTGATCTAAGTAAATGGTGTTGTCCAATTTTGTAATTGACCACTTTCTTAAGCACCTTTTTGCAGGTGTAAACTTGCATTAGGCTAGAAGACAATTTTTTTTTTTACATTGGCCATCTAGCGGTATTCTACTTTTGGAAGCACAAACAACAATTTTGAACAGACACTCCACTAAACTCAGTGATAATCTTTTTTTGTGATTGGCTTAAGATTTGTGCCGCCTCTAATGAAATAATGATGAATTAAATTAATGATGATATAAAGCCGTTTCTCGTAAAGTAAATGGTATAGTATTTGGTTGAAGAGTATATAACAGGTAGAAGGAGTCGTGTTCTCCCTATTCAGTACGTATATTCGATAAAGCAATGTCCGAATGAACGCTGAGATACCAGGAACTGTAAGAGATACAACGTGGAGACTAAGTATTTAAGATTTTGAGATGCATACGTAGCGCAAGTTTATTTCAGCGTTACGTCAAACCACCTAATTAGAAAACCAAATCGATGAGATCTCAAGAATATCAGAGATCGAACGATATGTATTTTCTGTAAGTTAAAATTGAGTTCCAATAGTATTATTTATTATGTAATTACAGACGGAAAAAAGATACCTTGCTTTATATTATGACCCTTAAAATTGCCTACCAATCGAGAACCTTTTTCAATATATTTAAAATTATCATTCTCTTTGATTTTAAGTCGCTTATTGACACAAAAAATTTTATCGATATGTTCAATATTTGATGGGGTATTTTGTGTAGCATATACAATCTTATTAGAGTTGAAGAGTTCTTTCCCTATATGTCTTAAAGCATTGGCAAATGATTTTGCACATATAACCTGTATTTTTTAAATCTAGTCTTTTAATTATAGTAAATCTTGTTCGAATGTTTTTACTGGTGCGGTCTTTTCATTTTAATCGTTCTAATCATTATTAAGTTCCAAAGTACCCAGATATCATTGATAATATGCTGCTCCTTGGGTGTTTTAGGCTTGCTATTCCCAACTTCGTAATGTTGGTGTTAAATTGAGTGTTATTTCTAAGAAAGAAACTGGAATGGGTGAGATAAGATCGATAAAAACCTGAGAAATAAATTAATCTATAACATATTTATACATATTTCTTACATTTATTCTAGTGTGAATGATAAACTTGGCCATTGCAAATAAAAAATAAAAAAAGATTTGTGCCACATGATTTCCACAAACTTTTATAATATCTATATGAAGCTGAATGAAAAGCAACGCTATGCTGCCAAACTCATCTGAACAGGAATATTCCAATTTCTAAGAGAATCTTTACTACAAAATAGTTCACAAAATACGAACCCTGGGAAGTTTCTTACAGAAGGTTAGTATTACTTATTAGCATTTTGGATATATGAATTTTAATTTTTTTTTAGATGGGGAACTGGAACCAGAATGGTTGGTTTCGCCGGATATCCAGAATTAACAAAACCTTTTTGAAAAAAGTAAGCATGTTGTCTATTAAATTATTGCAGGTTAAAATTGGTTAGAAAGATGAGTGGTCTTGTGATAAATACAACGAGATCTATTGACTTTTTCTTTTCTATTACAAAGTCTATTTAGTACTGAAGTAGGTTTTATGCTAATGCAACGGCATTGGCAACAAGATGGAAAATTTGGTTATATTGAGATGGCATTTACGCTTAGATAATAAATTGAAACCGTTTACGAAAATCCAGACCCCTTAAAAACACAGTTTCTGAACGAGCCAATACTGCAACCTTCGTGTTGAGTCTGGGCACTTCCGTTGGCGTCCTCATTTTGAAGGCTCGTAACCATATCGTTATTTTATTGATAGGTCTCAACAATTCGTGCAAATGCCAAGATCCCAGTGGTGTACTCGACTCCTTAACTAGTAAAACATAATCGACCAATATGTAGGTATACGTATTGATAGTGCCATTCCGTATACGATGTGTAGAATAAGGACGCGGTTGATTACTGCGGCTGATCTCATCTTCAAAGGTGAGCGTTGAGTTTCCTATTGAATATACCAAGATGCCGTTTTTTATAGCTAACTGCTGACTCCCACTGCCCTCCCCAGAGGGGTTCCTCTGGAGGAATGTGTATCCCATTGAATTCTATCATTTGTCATGACGTTATAACGAGTCATCGATCGATCGTTTAGCTCGGTTTTCTTTTCGCACGAAGTTTTCTGTACTTGCTCTCAATGAAATAAAGCACTACCAAGCCTTAGATGTTCGTTAGTTAATCTGTTCAAGATCTTGCTAGTCGTTTTCAATAGGAGCGTTCTTTCCTTGTTGTCTTAAATGTCTTCCACAAGAAATATGTTAATCTATTGTTTTGTTGATTTGCTCAGTTCCAATACCTTGATTCCTTGAATACATCGAGTACCGATGAGTCGATATGTTGCCTTTCCAGAGAATAATTGATCTTGCCAAGAACGTGGGCTTGGACAAGCATATGGTCCGTAAAAATGCGAGACTTGATGTGAAGCGTGCTGCATCCCCTAATCGTGTCTGCTTTTACTGAAGATATTCTAGTTATCAAGATGTTTGATGCGGAATGTGCCAATGTATCCGTTCGGATACATAAGAGAGTTCTAAACTGGTGTGTAACAAAACACGAGCCGTTATGGAATCTCCATTTATCGTTTTCCTCTGAAGAATTTGCAGTGACTTGGGCCAAATGGCTGAGAGTCGCTGAAGTTTCGTATGTTGCGTTGGTGTCTTGCTCTACCACTTGGGTAAAAGTCTCAATGGCATGTAGACTTTCTTGCACATGTAGAAGAGAGTGAGGATTTCCTTTGCAATGTTTACATTCGAATGTATTATATATTTGCACATATTGATCCCATGCCCAGATTGCAAATAGTTATAGTACAAAGATTTTTCCTTTGCAAAAGATCGCCTTTGTTCTGTAGACCTATATATGTTTTAGCTACCGCCTTCAATTGCGACCATTGATAATTCTTTTAGGTTTTTCGACTTGTGTTGTTGTCTTGCCATCATTAGTAAGCTCCCGTTTGCTTAGCTCCAGTTCCTGGCATTGAGAATCTAGAAACTATAAGAACTCCTCGAGCGTGGGGGAATCCGTGTCCGTGCTGCGTTAAATTCACCTTCGCCGTGCGTCAGCGTCAAGTTTCTCCAATGTTAGTTAGATTATCCAACAATCGCGTGCAGTTTGGTTCACAGCATCCAGACCTTGAACCATTTCATTATGTCCGACACCTTGCGTAATATGTATGCATCTGTTTTTTTTGTTGCTGGTAAGCTCATAACTGCTCCAAAAATGAGTTTACTATGCGCTGTGGACGATTTTATCTTTCCTTCAGCCGTTCCCACACAGTGGTGTACGCCGTATCCTAGATAGCCAGGTCTCGCACCAAGTTAGTAGCTTTATCAGCTTTTTGGAATCGCCGTACCAGATACAGAATTTAAATCCGCCGCTGTTACGCCACACCAGCTTGAAACGGTTTTTGTGTTGCCCTGATTTGTTGCGAAACGCTTGAAGAGCTCTTAGTTTTATTGTAGCAAGCTGAGAATTGCGTCTTCTGGAATGTCATGTCCAGAAGATATACCCGGTGGTGGAGCACCTCTTTTTTCCTTGAGAATCGTGTTTGACCTTAAGTATTTTGATTCATAGATTTTGTTGTCTATCTCCGGATCATACATAACCTTCAACGTCCTCGTGAAGAGCTATGCAATGGAATTCCTTACTTAAAGTATGTATGCCAATGCAACGGCATCGTCAACAAGATGGAAATTTTGTATATTAGAGATGCGCTTTTACGCTTCGGTATTCGAAGTTGCAATTTGCTCACGAACAGGACGAAAGGGTATATTATAATTATTGAAAAGTAATAGGTAAAACGAAGCGTTTCAGATTTTACAGATATCTTAATTTTGCAACTATTTTTCTACCTATCTGGAGAGTTCATTATCCCAAAAAGATCCCATTATAACACTATGACTTCTACGTGTTTCAAATGATCTATGTAAAAACTGTTTTTTAATTTCCCCCTTTTGTTGCCCTTTAGACTATAGACAAATTGTTACAATAAGTTATAAAATTAAAATCTTTCTCGTTTAGGGATTGAAATGTATATATAATCTTGACCAGGATAAATAGCCAAGTCGTTAAGCCATGTTCGTCCGTCCGTCTGTCCGTCTCTGTATGAACGCAGAGATCTCAGAAACTATAAGATACAAGGAGCGCAAGCTTATGCCGGCATCCGGCTATGCCCAAAGTCTCCACTCTGAGATTTAAAAAGTTGGGATTAGCATGTTTAATTTTAAAATGTCAGCGCAAGGTGGTACTATTATCCGGCCGCGCCCACTCTAATGCCCACAAACCTCGGAATACTTTTGCTTCCATATCCAAATGTATGTATGTCTTCGTTTGTTATTTTATTATTTTTTAATTAAAATCAATTGATTTACCGAAGATTTTTAAAATCGGAACATTATTTTGCGATTTATTGAAAGTGTAGGTTATAAGGCCTCACATGTGCAGTGACGTCAACATCAGTTAGTAGACATGCTTTTTCCGTTAGCAAAAGTTGAAATTCAGAAAGTATAATCTGAAGATGCCAGTGCATCTTAAAATGGTACTACTATCCGGCTACACCCACCCATACGCCCACAAGGCTCAAAAGACGGTTTTCGGATTTTCTAGAAAAGCTGATATCTCGGTAACTGTAAGAGATAGAAGGTTTTTATGATGCTCCCAATGCGAATTGTTTTTTTCCGATCAAGCCATGCCCACTCTAACGCCCACAAAACCCGAAAAACCAAAAATGCAAAAATCTCAAAAAATACAAGAGCTGCAAGATTTTGCTTAGGAACACGTATTTAAGAGATGCCACTGCAACTTGCCACGAGGTTTCATCCGGCCACGCCCTCTCTAACGCCCACAAACCGAGGGAAAACTGTAGCGTCTATAATATTATTATGAATGTCTTCTTTTGACCTTGTATAACTTATTTCTGTTAATATCTATCGATTTACTGAAGATTTTTTTAAATCGGAACATTATTTCGCTATTTATAAAGAAATTAAGGTTATATAGGCCTCACACGGGCAGTGACGTCACTATAAGCATACTCAACATGCTTCCTCTGACAATGGGTGGCGCCTCTGAATTTCCACTAGCAAAATAATATTTTAAAATTTTGTAAAACAGTAACGGGTATCTTATAGTCGCGGCACTCAACTATAGCGTTTCCTCTTGTTTTTCTGTTTGTTTTTGAATGAATCTAATAATTATTCGATTACATAAGAACTGGAATACAGCCCGCATCATAAATATGAATTTTATACCAGTTGGATTTAAAACAAGAAAAATTGCTTCTTGGGGGAGTGCCTACTATAAGATAACCTTTGTCCCTGTGTTCAATTTTAGATTATATTCTTATAAATAAGCTATTTTTATAGCCATAATTCGTAGTATATATTTTTAAAAATTATTAAAACTTAGCATGCATTTAACATTTAGCTTGAAAATTCTAGTAATAAGTACGTTATGCGAGTTAGTTTACTCTGACACTTAAAAAGGCAAAGAAGTTTGAATGTTAAAGTTGGCAAAGCTTAATAATGAATATTATGCAAAAATTAACATTGACATTTTCATAAATATGAAGTGTGCTTTTTCTAATATGGTTTTCTGATTAATTACAATAATTCAATTCATTTTTTAGGGTTTTGGAGATTCGATATACTGAGCTGGAGCCAATACTACGACTTTATCAAAACCTTATGCTGAAGCTATTGTTCAAAGGGTAAAGGCTTTAAATCAAACAATTCAGGGACGCTCGAAAACTCGACCAAAACGGAAGCCTGATATTAGAGATGTATTTCGGGATTTTGATGTAAGTATAATAAATGTGTAAAATTATTCATAGATTTGATAGCTTATCTTAACTTATGTATGTTTATTTTTATATAAACACTCGTAAACAGCGTTGGAAAAGCTAAGATACTCCAGTAGTATATAGTTTTGCTATTGCTATCGCTCTCACTATGACGAGCTCTGCTCGGAGCTTTAACAAAGTTATGGCAATAGCAGAAAACTGTCATTAAGAAGATTGCCATATTTTAGGCGCTTATTGTGAATTGTGCCATCTGCTAAGATACCTTCTTACTTTAATGCTATCATTATCAAAAAATAGCTTAAAATATTGATTGTCAGGAATGTTTAATGCTAAATGCAAAAGGTGATCATCAACGGGACTTTTTATGATGCCACCATCATTCGGTCATTTAGTATTTAAAATAATGTACTAAGTAAATAATAATTATAATTAAAAAACAAGAAGAAACGCTATAGTCGAGTGCCACGACTATAAGATACTGCTACTGTTTTAAACAATTTTAAAATATTCAGTGGAAATTCATAAAGCGCAACCTATTGTCAGAGAAAGCATGTTGAGTAATTGATAGTGACGTCACTGTCAATGTGACGCCTTATAATCTACATTTTTCATAAATAGCAAAATAATGTTCCGATTTGAAAAATCTTTGATAAAGCGATAATATTGACAAAAATGTGTTATACAAGGTCAAACGAAGATATACACTATAATATTATGGACGCCAAAGTTTTTCGGGCGTGGTCCGATAAAAATTCGTGGAAAGTTGCAGTGGCAATTCTTAAATATGTACGATTCATGTAAAATTATTCGGTCAATGCTCAATGACCTGCTCATCCAAAACAGTTGAAGACACCCGAAACACTCATTCCGAAACATGAGTGTTTCGCTCACTCCTTATTTTCTTTTTTTTTGCTTTCAGTGTTTACCCAAAAAACTGTGCAATAGAATCGAGTGAAAAGAAGGAATGTTTTAAAGCTAAATTCAAAATCTGATCATCAACGGGACTTTTTATGATGTCAGCAGTCAATTGGCTTTTCCATCCTGCGTCTATCTCATTTCCCTTTGAGGCATATCCGGCAGGCTTCCTTCTATAAATTTCTAAAAAGCATCCATTCTATCCTCCGGCTTTTAATTTTTGTTAAATTACCGATATATCTCAATGTTGCTGTGAATAAAAGTCCAATCTCTAGTTTAACTTATGCCTGGCCACACTGATTCTCTTGTGAATTTTTTCATAGAAACTATCGATGGGAAAACTAACTAAACTAAACTAATCTCTAGTTTAACTTATGCCTGGTCAAACTGAATCTCTTCTGAATTTCTTCATAGAGCTGGAAAACTATCGATGGTGACGCAATTTGATATTGTCGATGGTTTCGGATCGATACTATCGATACCAAAAAAAAAAGTTCGCTTCCGGCAAATATTCGTGCGAGAGCCAAAAAAAGGCCGGCAAATATTTTCGTGCGACCAAATATGCAAATAAGATGACCATCGATAGTGAGAAGTGACACCCGAAACACTCAGATCAGTTGAAGACACCCGAATCACTCATCCCGAAACATGGGTGTTTCAGACACTCCCTTCATTTGCTATAAGTGTTTTGGGTGTCTGTGCAATACAATCATGTGCATAGGATTAAGTGGGTGACAAAAAAGCAAATACACAAAACACTCAAAGCGATCTATGCACTCGGGTGTGTTACTCTTTTCTTGCTGAAAAGAACACTCGAAATGTATAAGTGTGATTCGGGTGCCGAAAAAAGACACCCTTGACGATCTCTGGTGTATATCATTAAGAGGGACAGCAGTGGAAACGTGCAGCCTTGACTGCAGTGCTAAATCTTTACTTGCACCAAATGTATGCATGCACGACATACCTGAATAGAAGGCTAACCGATGTTTTCTATATGAAACCGCCTCAGGGATACATTGACGTGGGTATCACCACATAAAAGTAATACGATTGAACTATATCCATAACCATATTTTCAAGTAGAAAGAGAGTGGCATATAAAGTTGAACGAACCTATGCGATATAAGATCCCTTTGTCAGAACGAGCCATGTTTGTACATGATGAATGTAGATGGCTGACTTTGCCTGATACTTATCTACGTTGATGATTTGTTTCTTGCTTGCCGGAAAAAGAAGACATAATTGACATGAAGACAAAGATTACTATAAAGTTCTATAAATTACTATGATTCTGGAAATTAGCAGTAGCTCTACCTTTGCTCTAGCCGCTCCTTTCGTGGATTTTGAAAGTCAAGAAACATTTTCTTCATTTAAAAGCCCGCATCGTTTGCTGGTTGTCTCAAACTCTTTAACCGAATGCTTTAATTTAAAAGCAGATATCCCTTCGTTCTTTCCGTTAAAATTCTGCCGTGCAATCATTGTTGTGGCTAATTGTTATGGACTTGAGTTTCATCAACGGTGTGCCAGGGATGCTGATCACCACTCTGTTGATCAGATGTTCGCTCGCTCTGTATTTGACTAAGAATCACTGATTAAATGGATGTATTGGATCGAATAGAACGTTATAATTTTCCAAAGCTAAACCTTTTTGTTGAAAAGTTTGCTTTATTTCAATATTTCCGCATTCACATTTTGTATCTTTCTAGAATTACCCTTTTACTTGTTCGAACTGAAGGTTCGGACCTATTTATGTTTTTGGTTGGGACAAACAATCTTTCCCTTATCATTATTTTGTCAATTCGTTTTTAGGCGCGTCATCACCTATATATGGTCATCATCTATATACTGAGTCCTTTCACTTTTTCGTGTTCGTGATCGTGCTTTTTGGTCCGGCCGAATGAAAAATGTTTTAAACTATTTAACAAATATGCAATGTAAATATTTTATTTAATAAATATTTTACCAATTTACCATTTATAAGTTGATTTGGATCCCTTAAAAATTAAATCAAACATTAGTTAGAGCCCAATACCAAGTTTTTAATAAATTTAATTTATTAAAACTCCTCAAACACTAGGGTATAATTAGATATTTATCAAGTTTTTATACCCGCTACTCGTTGAGAAAAGGGTATAATATATTCGTTGAAAAGTATGTAACAGGTAAAAGGAAGCGTTAGGAAGGTATCAACGGGTATCTTATCGTTTTCTCTTGTTTTTATTAATACCTATCGATTTACCAACAGTTTTTTAAATCGGAACAGTATTTCGCTATTTATGAAAAAATTTTAGTTATAAGGCCTCACATGGCTTGTGACATCACTATCAATTACTCAACATGCTTGCTCTGACAATAGGTGGCACTATGGAAATTCCCACTAGGAAAATGAATATTTTAAAATTGTGTAAAACAGTATTGGGTATCTTATAATCGCGGCACTCAACTATATCGTCTCCCTCTTGTTTTATACTGAAATATTGATCAAGATCAATAGCCAAGGTAATTTAGTTGTTTGGGATTTCGAAACTCATTACTGATAATAAATAATTTAGAGACTCACTTGCTTTTACAAAATAGATTCGGTTGACTCTAACGTCTAAAAACTGCACTTAATTTTTTAAAAATAGTACCACAGAAATTTAATACCAGTCGGATAAGGAGAAAATCTTCATATTGACATATGTAAGTACATATATTATCCTCAAAAAGAAATATTTATAACCTGGAAACACTTTTATTCAAAATTCCATCAAGTCAAATTTTTTTTATTTTCGCCAAAAACATCGAAAACATCGATGTCCGTGAACATCAATGGTTCTAGTCTGTACCTATCGACAATTTCTTAAACAACATTATTTTGTGGTTTATTAAGAAACGTAGATTTGAAGACGTCATTATCAGCTATTAAACATGTAACCAGCATGGGATTACAAATATTTCATATTTTTCAATCACAATTACAATTGACATGGGCAAGACAAGTGGTACCAGCCGACCGTTTCTTAATTATCCTGGTTGGACCGCCTTTGTACTCCCTCCCTAGTGACGACGTCACGATAAATAGAAGTGAACTCTCCGTTTCTCGTATGATGAAACTTTTTTTAAAGACTTTCGTATGGAAGTCGAGTAAAGCAACACTTCCTAGAATGAAGGCGGGATTCAATTTGTCAAAAGACACTGCTTTGCCGTTGGCATCTTAGGTAAATACTCGGTCATTGTTGCGATGTAGCACTTCGAATAGGCCAGTGCTTGGATCTGCATGACGGCTGCATGACGGCATTGGTACGAATGAATAATATTTTTATACCGTTACTCGTAGACTAAAAGGGTATACTAGATTCGTTGAAAAGTATGTAACAGATAGAAGGAAGCATTTCCGACCTATAAAGTATATATATTCTTGATCAGGATCAATAGCGAAGTCGATTGAGCCATCTCCGTCTGTCCGTCCGACCGCCCGTTCGTCCGTCCGTATGAACGCTGAGATCTCAGGAACTATAGTAGATACAAAGTTGAAATTAAGCATGAAGATTCTTGAGGTCCCGGGAAAGCGCAAGTTTATTTCAGTATCCTGCCATCTCGGGAACTATTAGAGCTAGAAAGTGGAAATTCAGTATGTATAAACTTTGGATGCCAGCGCATCTTTTAGAGGTACTACTATCTGGCCACACCTACCCATACGCCCACCAAGCTCAAAGACGGCTTTTCGCATTTTTTAAGAAAACCTGATATCTCGGTAACTATAAGAGATAGAAAGTTCAGATTAAGCATGTAGGTTTTTACGATGCCCCTTATGCGAATTGTTTTTTTTCATCTAGCCACCCACCCTAACGCCCACAAAACCCGAAAAACCAAAAATGGAAAAATCTCGGGAACTAAAAGAGCTAGAAAGTTAGTATTTTAGGGATGCCACTGCAACTTCCCACGACTTCTCATCCGGCCACGCCCACTCTAACGCCCACAAACCGCGAAACACTGTGGCGTCAATAATAATGTTATGAATGCCTTCGTTTGACCTTGTATAACTTATTTCTGTTAATATCTATCGATTTGACAAAAGATTTTTAAATCGGAACATTATTTTGCTATTTATGAAGCAATTTAAGTTATAAGGCCTCACATGGGCAGTGACGTCACTATCAGTTACTGGACATGCTTTCTCCGCAATAGGTGGCGCTTGGGGAATTTCCATTAGCAAAATGAATATTTTAAAATTGTGTAAAACAGTAACAGTAAAAAGTTTGTGCACGATATTTTATTTTATTTTTTAAGTTACAGTTAAGATCAAGAGGTTATTGGAACTATTTTCAACCGTTTTATCAAAACAGGACCGTATAACCTTTTGACGGCCTGTAAAAAACTCTCATATAAAGTGTATAACATTTTGAAGCAGTTTATTTTTATATTTAAAGGAGTCGAGTGAGGGCACACGTTCACGCAGTGCCACACCAGATTCTCTGGATTCCATACAAGTCGATGATGTTTGGGCAAACTGTTCAATGTAAGATCAATTAAAATTACCCCAATTTTTA
This sequence comes from Drosophila eugracilis, assembly GCF_018153835.1. Lineage (NCBI taxonomy): Eukaryota > Metazoa > Arthropoda > Insecta > Diptera > Drosophilidae > Drosophila > Drosophila eugracilis. The sequence goes on from NW_024573597.1 coordinate 18,461, forward strand.
AGCTAATATTTTTTTTAATAGCTCAAGCAATGTTAGAGTTGTAGAAAGCATTAATGAGACGGGCAGTAAAAGTTGTGAACAAAGAAAAGAAACATTAAAACAGAACTTGCGACGAATACCCAGCTCACAGCTTAAAAGTTACACTTGTGCAGATATATTTAGAGGGTCGCATGTGCGATGTGATATACCGTTGCATTCGGCGCATGGTGTAGAGTTGCTTGGTTATTCACGGATTGGGACTATACATTTGCCTCGAAACCGATCCGGCTCAGATCCATTTTGCATACTTGGGTAAGTATTTTAAATTTGGTTTATGAGTATATATATAGTTCACACAATTATTTCTTTTCAGAAGAGCGCGTGAAATTTTATTTACAGATTCTCAGAGTGTAAGTAATGCTTCATCAGACGATTCTTGTGTTGAGTGTACAGATGCTTCACAAAAGACAAAAACGAGTCTAAGTCTGTCACAGACCAAAAATCAAAGCTTACGCATTTCCCCTATGTCCTATGATGGCCTTAGCTTTGAAAGCATTTGTCGAGATACCTCTAGTCTTGACTGCGTCGAAGCATTAGATAACTGTGACACATCTTCAAAACTATACACAGATATCAATAATATAAGTGAAGTTGAACTTAAAGGATTAAAGACAATTCTTTGGTTAGAATTAGCTACAATATTTGATCGTAACCAAGTGTCTTTGGATAAAAGAAAGCCCTTTAAACGCCGTCGCAAAGAAGAGGGTAATCTTTTTGGAGTATCTTTAAATGCTCTAATAAGACGGGATCAGCAAGTTACCGGCACTGATTCTACATTAGTTCCATTATTTTTGGAAAACTTGATAGCCGAACTTGTACAACGTGGGTCTAGAGAAGAAGGAATACTACGAATTGGTGGACATAAGCAAAAGGTTATGTTGTTGTACAAAATATTGTTTAACTTATTATGAATATCGTTTATTTGCAGACTGAAATACTTTATAACGAAATAGAATCAACATTTTATAAAAAACCTAAAAATGTAGCCCTGCTTTTGGGCACAGCTACGGTTCATGAACTTGGTGCCCTGCTAAAACGATGGCTGAGGGAACTTCCCCAACCTTTATTTACCAATGAACTTATACAACTCTTGTATCAATGTCACACACTTCCAACAATGGATCAAAAAAATGCATTATCAATTATATGTCAGATGCTTCCCCCTGAAAATAGGAACACATTACGTGCTCTGCTTAGATTTTTAAACTACATCATTGGTCTAGAAGATATAAACAAAATGAATTTGCATAACGTATCTACAATAATTGCTCCATCTTTTTTCCCACCACGTTATTTACACATGAGTGATAAAAACAGCATTGCAGAGCAAGTAAAAGTGGCTGCACAGTGTTGCCTTTTAACCAACGTCTTAATCTTGCTTGGCGAAAAACTCTTTCAGGTACCAAATAATATAATTTTGGAATCCAGAAGTAAGAAAACAAGAATGGTACGTTTTGACTTTTATTTTGAATTCACGTTGAAGATATTGCTTTTATAGGGAAAACGGGCGTCATCGGCAAATCAATTCAAGTGAGTTCAAGAATACGATGCTAACGGATCGCATCCAACTCGTTACTAATGGAAGCAACAAATTAAAATATTGTAAATATACTTGAAAATGCAGATTTTTGACTATAATATTGTTTTAAGCTATACCTAAGCTGAATTATATTTTAGATATGTATTTACATGATTATATAATTAATACGTCACTATATAATTATTATAGATATGCATATATCTTTATATATATTATATATATAATAATAAAAAAAAATCCAGTCAAAAAAGTTTTACCTAAAAAACAGAAATTTGAAATTATTTAAAATCTGCGTGCATTAAGTCTTTTAATAATATTCGTTGTTGTATACACAAATTTTTATGCCAATTTAAAAAACACTTGGGATATATGAAGTTCAGTAGATTTCAAGTGTGTGGGGTAATATTTTGTTATTTTAAAGCGTAGAGCTCATTATATATATGGATTATACCATTTGAAATATCGTAAAGTACCAGAAATATTTTTTTTGGAATTTTTTTAATACTCTTATACTTGTTTTTACAAGGAAAAAGCTTTCTGATTTAATATTTTTTTATTTTTCCGGTGATACAAAATCGTTGACTTTTGCGCGAACAATTTGATAAAAGCTAATCATAAACATTTTTAATTTCCTAAATAATAGCACATTTCAAAAAAACTTTGATGAGAATTTAACGAAAATTAATTCAATATTAATGTCGGCTGTGTCGCACACAATTGCACTTAATAAACGCTTCGCCAGAATACAACTCTTTACGAAATTCATTAGTCCGTATGACTCCCCTTCATCCCCTTCTAGTCCTTTGTATACAAAGTATGCTCTCTCTCTTATCGTCATCTTGCTTGTACAATTGCCGTATCTATATTTTTCCTTTCAGAGCTCTGTGAGCTTTCGTTATAACTGAGAACTCATAACCTTTGTGGGTCACATAACTAAACTTGTCACATTCCTTATTTCAAAAGAATAAAGACTTATTAATTTTGAGCGTCATTGTTATAGTCATAGTAGGACCTATTAAATTTCCTCGTTCTATAATTCTGCACACATCCAACACTGAGTTCGTTAAAACCTGAAACCTTTTGCACACATAATCTATGTATATTTTAAGAAATCTCATGGCCCAGAACTGCAGAAAAGTAAAGATACTTAAAAAATAGGATTGATCAACTCTAAGTTGCTGTTCTCATTTTTTAAAGATTGTACTAACTAACAGAAACAGTCCACGTTAGTTAGTACAATCTTTAAATAATGAGCTGTAGTAGAGATCCATGGATCTACTAAGTGAGAGATGTGTAATGGACCGTAAACCTGCTAGTTAAGAGATGAGTAAAGCACTGTAGATCTAATCAGTGAGAGACGTGTAGAGGTCCGTAGACCTGTTACTTAAGAGATGAGTGAAGATCCGTAAATCTATAAAGTGAGAGATGTGTAGAAGTACGTAGACCTACTAAGCGAGAGATGTGTAGAGATCCTTAGATCTACTACCTGAGAGCATCGGCTGGTGCCGATGAGCGACGTTTTCTCAGTAAGACGCTATCAATACCCTAACTATATAATTGACAGTAGTAGTTTTTTACATTACATGCCTTCGCTGTAAATTAAAACGCCATCTCCGGAAAAAAACAACCACGACTGCAGGCCTACTTGTCGATTTTACTAACATGATTCTGTCTCACCTTCCGAACCATGGCAAATATATCGCTTTTTATACCTTTCGCTCTTCCACTTCCCATTATTTTACGTTCTGGCTTACGACTGATATTTTTATAGTTGCACTTTGGCGTGGCCTATAAGATCATTCACCCCTACTACAACCTCTTTTTGCGTTTAATCTCCGGTCCTACATTCCGTAGTCCCATTTATTTATTTCGAGTCGACTTCATTTCAAATATTCTGGACTTCGTTCTTCTTAGCTTGGGGAATATACCCACATGCCCACATACCTTTCTTTATTGTGTAAAGCAAAACAGTTAAGTGTTCCACAAAAATAATTTGATCTTAGTAGCATGAAAAAAATCTTCCTACCCAAAATTCGTCCAGCTTTTACTTACAGAAAGAGCTACCTCAAAGTTTCGGGATAATGGGATCAGCCTAAAAAATATACCTCCATACTGGACTAATCCGGCAGTCCTAATACTTCCCCAATTGCACCAGTAAAAAGACAAAGAGAAAGCCGCTGTCATTAAGTTAAAGTTAACATTTCATAATGTATAGATGTGTCCCCTTGTATTTGACTAACAAAGGGTCATTGTAAGAGGGGTTTTACCCGCTCTCGTTCTCGCGATCCCACGCATAGAAGCTCCACGCTTCCAGCTTCCAGCACACTGGGACAAGCAGTAAACTTAACATGCCGCCCGCCAATGCTAGACCTAGCATGAGAATCCTTTGCTTGTCCGGTCCATCCTGGTTGTGGGGTAGAACATCTAGTACGGAAAAGTAAACAAGAAGTGTGGGCAAGAAACAAGGTAATTATTATTAAGGGGGGCAAGTGACGGCGCTTAAGAACGAATTTGCAGCGGACCAAGTTTCGACACCGAACGCTTCAACCGGACTTGCTTGGTTTTAAGCGTAACAACCCGGACCAACGTAAATCGGCGGAAATCGGTCGTCCTTGATGATGACGAGTTCGTCAAGCTGGAGTCCTTCAGCCTCGCGGCACCCGACTCCAAGCCTTCCAGAAATGACGTACCATTGACTGCTGTATCAGGAACTGATCCGCGAAGGACTTAGACTGTGCGTGCAAGACTAATCTCCTCGAAGTTTATCGTAGAACTTTTTCATTATATTGTCCGCCCCACGAAGTTGGTCCCGTTGTCACTGCAGAGGTACTGAACCATCCATCTCCTCCGTCACAGAACGCGTGAAGCTGAGCTGACACTATGCATCCAGGGGTATAATGAATCCATCCGTCTCTGCTTTAATCGTCGATCCTCACCAACCCGTCCCGAAACGCTCGCCACCGTTCAACCAGGGCGTCAGGAACCTGGTCGTTCCACTCCACCGCCGACTGAGTGCCATCCGCATGCCCTTTCTATGCGATGGTAACCTCCTTTAAGATCAGCTTTTCCACAATGATGACTGGTGCGATGAGACACAGTGAATCGAACAGCCTAGCTATGCTCGATAAAATCATCCGTTTGGTGAACCTAGCTGGAATTTCAAAATTAACCTGAAATTTGAAACAATTCATCCCTAACGCCTTCATAGGATCCGTAGTATCCCAGTTTAAAGGAGTCCGGCTGCACTGATGCTCCGTAGGAATTGAGAGCAAAAGTCTGGAGTCGTTGCTAGACCATTTCCCCAACTCCATACACCCGGATTTTATCGTACCCGATACTTGTGTCCGCTTAACACTTGCCTTCTCCAACGTGTGACCTCCAGAAAGAATATCATCCACATATATTTCGCTCATCAACACCTCTTCCGCCTTGGAATATGAACGGCGCTCATACTTCGCCAAATGGTGAATGACCCTGATGGCCGTGAAGGGTGCAGACGCCGTTCCAAAGGTTAGCGTTGACAAGGCGAAAACGCTGGTGGACCCTTCCGCCGCCCGCCATAAAATCCGCTGGTATTGGGCGTCTTCCAGATGATATCAGCTGCAAAAGCGAAACGATATTTCCGATCCTTAACGGCCTCAATCTCGCAGAAACGCTTGAGCAATGCCTTGGTGTCCAAGAGCACCCCATGACAGCTTATCTGGGTCGCTTCCCTCACTCCGTCCGCCAGACCAGATAGGATCCACCCAAAGTTAGTGTTCTGAGCTATAGGCTCGCTGGCAGCCCGATCTTGGTGTCCAACAAAATGATTTGCTCCAATAGATCTACACCCAAAATGAGATCGACTCGCTTCGATCGTGAGAAGTTTGGATCCGCCAGCTGGAACCCTCGTATATGGCCTCAACGCTGAGGCATCAAGCTGCGACCCGGAATACAGGAAGTATCCGAATTGAGGACATAGGCGGAATCAACATCTACTGAAAAGTCAGGTCTAACATTACTATGGATTTTAACGACGACCGCCCCGAAGACCCATCCCAAAAATAGATGCTCGGGTGCTAGGTCGCTTCAGATGCTAGGACTGTACCACCTGCTCCGAAACGATGGTTGCCTCCGATCCTTGATCGACCAGGGCGGTAATGACAGGACGCAGTCCGTTGACCGTGTTCCGCACTGTGATACGACCAGTGACGAGAAGGGCATTTCTCGAACACAGATCCGATGACGTTGCTGAATAGCATCCGTAAGATGTGCCGGGGTTTTGGCCTGTCGTTGGCTGCCTGCGTTGTTGAGATACGTTCTCCCTGTTTGCAGGTGCACTAGGAGTCGGCGCCTCAGGCCGGACCGGATGCGGCGCACGCGTCTGCGATTGGCTATGAACCAAAACTGGAAAATGCAACAAAGTGTGATGAGGCTGCCCAGACACTTGACATCCTCCTTGGGTAACCTCGATGCTACGTAGTGTGCCAACCAGTGCTGCGATTCCCCGTCCAAGGCTTGAAAGCGGCGGAATGCAGCCAGAAAAACATTGACCGTGCTTAACATCGACCGTATTAACTCTGTGTTATCCTTTTGCAGCCTAGGCAACGCATAGATGGCATTCATGTGGTGTGCGAAAACGAGGCGAGGATTGTTGTACCTCTTGATCATCAATCCCCAAGCCACTGAATAGTTCCCTTCCGTGAGTTGCATCTGACGGATGTCATTATCGCGATCCCCCGGCAGCGACTCTTTGAGAAAGTGCAGCTTCTGCACACTACTCAGATTGGCGTTGTTGTGGATTTGGCTCGTGAAGGAAACATAATAGCGTGGCCAATCGACACAGGCGCCGGAGAACTTCGGAAATGACATCTGAGGCATGTTCAGCCGCACTTCCGCATTGGCGCCCGCAGACACCGGTGGCGGAGGCGCACAAGCCTCTAATCCACGTTTGCCCAAATCCTCCGGAGCATCCGATTAAGCTTTCTTGTTGACTAGTGAAAAACCACATTTCACCACCCAAAATAATAATTTAATAGGTAAACTCAGTAAATTCTTGTCTCACACTGTTTACTTACTCCGTTATGAATACCAGTATCCACCCCAAGAAGAAGCGAAGAAAGGTGCCGTCTCCGAAATTCAAGAACCTGTCCTTGATGAGCCTAGGTATCGCCGTCCTTCTTTTCCGTAATTTGCAGCGCCAGCTTGTACACTTGGCGCAGCTGCGATTCCGTTATGCACAAGAATACCGAAAAGAAGCGAAGATAAGAAAACTTCTCAGAGTTCGTCGCCTATGTATTGCCGTTCTCTTTTCGCGTTTCGCAGAACCGACTTGCTGCGATCTAACGGCGCCCATTTACACACAGAATTAGGAATTTTCAATTATGTTTGCGATTGCAGGTTCCCCTCATGGACATGTGTCCCCTTGTATTTAAATAACAAAGGATCATTGCAAGAGGGGTTCCCAGGCAATGCAAACACTAATATATAAATTCACAAAATTCATGTTTATTTATATATATAATGTACATATGTAAACGGCGTCCCGCTTTAAAAAGCGACGTGGGTGTTCTCCTTCTTGTCGAAGTCGACTGCCTCTGCTCTCATCCCGTTCTCGTACTCGCGATCCCACGCGTCGTCCCAAAGTGCGAGAGCAATCAGCTGATCGCTCCCCGCTCCACCTTCCAGTACACTAGGACAAGCAGTAAGCTTAACACATAATAAGAACTATTACAGATATGGGATCCTCCCTTTATATAGTGAATAAAAATTTCCCAAATTTAAAAGGAAAAAAAGAGAGCTTAATAGATCGGCCTATTAAAAGACAGTTAGAAATAAATAAACGCATAACAGTAACTGTAGTTTCCCAAACTGAAAAAAAATTTTCTTTCTAAACATTTTCAATCAAATGACAATATCTAGATGCCACTAAGCTATCAGCGTAGGTCCGAATGCATACGATGTACGATAACATTGAAAAGGGTAAGGACCGCAACATAATGCCATTTTTCGCCTTCCCCTTCCCTTCCCCTTCCCTGTCTATTTTAAGACAAGGATAAGACGACATAGTGCCATATTCCGCCTTCCACGAAAGACCATTCTGTTATCTTTGATATTATTCATATCGACTTCTCTATTTACTTTGAATGGCAGGGAACGCGATCTTCTACCTATATTTAATAAAGCCTAAAGACCTCAATAACAACAAGTAACAACGGAATGTCGGCCGTAGAAAGGATCCATTAAACTATAAATGAAAAATTGAAGATTTTTAGCAATTATGAAAACATTACGAAAAAAATGTATATATTTACAATCACAAGACTAAACTCAACACAAATTAATCGAACAAAGGATTGATTACGAAATCGACAACAGATATAGGCAATCCCTTCTATTAAAGACTACATTTACAAATCCGTTTATACAACTGGAGAAACTAGGCAGATAGATGAGAAACATTTCGAGAAGAATAATAGAGGCAGGAAAGTTATTAATTACAAAAAAAATTACATAAAAAATAAAGGTCAGGCATAGGCCATTATTAAATAGACTACGTCGGCTCCACTGATCCACTGGCAGATGGGGAGCTAAAGCCAAATCCACAGTCTCAATGGTACAGCACCTTTGTTCCAAGAACCGAGCCGTAGATTCTCAAGATGGCAGGTTGTCAGCACTGCTACCTGCGAGAGAGTCTTCCCATTTCGCCTTTGTAGCAAGGTAAAGTTTTTGAAAGATAATCTGAATGAGGAGGCATCCTTGAATTTCGTCCGCATATCACCATTGAATCGGCCGGATAACTCCCGAAGAGTTGCAACGAATCCCGGGTCGACTACCCTCAGCTGCAGGACTTTGTTGATTGAGCCTGGAATATTAACCGTCGATTACTAAAACGGTTGCGCACAAGATCAAGGGAACCATCATAGTTAGCGTCAGTAATCTCTATCGCTTTTAGAGTCTTCAACCACTTGAGCTTCTCCACCTTGGTAAACTGATGACTGTCAACTGGCGTCCTAAACAGGGCGTAGAAATCCGTCCACTCGACATAGCCACCGCTGAATGTTGGCATCGACAACGGGGTCAATGCGGGAGCACGCCTATATGGAGTGGGTGAAATATCAGCACCCTTTCCAATATAATTCACATCCGATTTCGCTATAGCTTTGCCCCTTCAATTCCTCCTGAAGCGTGGCGAATCGATCACGCAAACCCTTCTCCATTGACTCAGCCTTGACTTTCTGATGCTGGACCCCCACCTCTGATCGTCTCCGCAGCGTCCTCTCTCTCTCTTGCAGCAGCAGATCCAGTAGCTTCAGCTCCAGACTCCCTTATGGTCAGGGTCACCAAAATGTTGAGCAATTTAGAGATTTTAATTGCTGCCGAATTAAATTTACAATTGATTAAATAATTCTTTTTTATTAAATCAAATAAAATCAAAAGCAACTCCGCACAAGAAACCACGCCGACAATAAAAGAAGAGGCTTAAATCAATTCAGAAAAATATTCTTAAGAATCTTCTGGAACATGCCTGTGATAAATCATGACAACATTTGACAACATAATGGCTCTTTAATTACTTCGTGAACTGCCCAGCAAAAGTGCAAAAGATGTTCACTCTTCTTATTCTAATGCTGGACAGGATAAGTGATCTAAAGCTTATGCAAACTATCGTTGCCGTGGAACTGCTGGGCCATGTCGCCTTTCCAGATCCCAAACTATCACATTGCTCTCAGCTCTAAGAGCAAGTATATATGGTGGTAAAAAAGCAGATAATCAATTCAACGAACAGCAAAAAAATTAGGAGGGCTTGATAGTGGCTTGATAATGTTCCATATTCAGTGTGGAAAATGTGGATTCGTTTCCCGAAGGTCGAGGAAAATTGTCCGCCAACTTGATCATTCGCACCGAGGCATCTATCGGAAATAGTGCCGAATCTTTGTATCTATTCTATAAAGAATTTGCAAGGATGACTTAGGATGTCAATCATCAATTGGAAAATAAACAAATCGGATAATTCTTGGGTTTTTCTGCTGGAAGACACTGTCCAGTTTTAGACCACATTTGGTCAAGCCAGATGATTACATTTGCGATTTATTTCCCTGCTTAACTTTAGGAGAAGCCATTGACAAAGAGCTTGCGGATATCAATCATGTTTACATGACCTTTTTAAGGAGCAATTTAACTATATTAAAACTTGCTTACGGCTGTGAGTTCGCCTATTCGCCTTGTACTTCGCCTGGAGCGAAGAGGGTGATAAGTCACAGACTGAAATGCAAAAGATCTCTCTGCTAAAACTACAGCCCAGAGCACAGTAAAAAAAGTTGGAAAAACAAACTTGTTCCTAGCTGCCAACGCTGACTTTTCAATTATTCTAAAATATGAAAAATCCGTTTTAAATTTAAGTACAGCAGTTAATTATTAATAGAAACGATTGAAACGCTGGGGTTCCGGGTAAAAGCCCTTTCGGCTGCCAACAACTGTCATTAAAAAATCTTTTCGGAGACTCTATATTAATGCTTAGAAGATCTTTAGTTGGGGAGGAAAAAAATTGATGAGAAAATACCTGCAGACGATACCAGCGTAGACGAAACTGTCCTCGGAGATGGTTTTGCTATGATGATGAATGAGCGTTGGAAGCAGACGGAGCAAGTCTTCTTCTCGAAGAAGAATTGACTTCCCTCCGTCCCACGACTCTCATTTTGGATGTGGACCTGTTGGCGCAAATCATTTTACCGGACACCAGGATCGAGCTGCCCGGCGAGCCTATAGCTCAAAACACTTACTTTGGGTGGATCCTATCTGGTTTGGCGGACGGACTGAGGGAAGCGACCCAGGTACGTTGTCATCGGGTGCTCTTGGTCACCGAGTCATTGCTCAAGCGTTTTTGCGAGGTTAGAATCGGAGGGGAACCTCTGGTGCGAAGCCTTTTTTGAGAAGACACAATTTCGTCGATCGGATGGCCGTCACGTGGTACGGTTGCCCTTCAAACTTACATCGATCCAACTATGGTTCTGGGAAGATTGCATCAGATGGTGCTGAATAGGTTCTTGCAGTTCGAACGGCGTATGTCGAACAGTCCGGAGCAGTGGAGCAAATATGTCGAGGAGACTTTGCCCTCGAGCAAATAGCGCCAGCAGTTGGCAGTGAAAACAGTTCACTGATGCGAACTTCTACGGATAGGCATGTGTCTTCCTGCGTACTACCGCATCATGCGGTCATTAAGAAGGAACCGCAGTCGGTTAAACAAAGAATCGTTTTCAACGCCTCCGCAAGGACTAGCAACGGAAGATCCTTAAACGACGTGCTGTGGACTGGGGCTGCCCTTCAGAACGACATGTCGCATGTTATACTAAATTGGCAGAAATATCGTTTCGTTTTTGCAGCGGATATCCAGAAGATGTATATATGCTCTATAGATGTTCATCCGGAAGACGCCCAATACCAGCGGATTTTATGGCGGGTGGGTCCATCAGAGTTTTCGACTTGTCAACGCTAACCTTTAGGACGGCGTCTGCACCCTTCACGGCCATCAGGGTCATTCAGCAGTTGGCGACGAACGAGCGGCGTTCATTTCCCCAGGCGGAAGAGGTGTTGATGAGCGAAATATATGTGGATGACATTCTTTCTGGAGGTCAAACGTTGGAGAAGGCAAGTGTTAAGCGGACACAAGTATCGGGTACGATAAAATCCGGGTGTATGGAGTCGGGGAAATGGTCTAGCAACGACTCCAGCCTTTTGCTCTCGATTTCTGCGGAGCATCAGTGCTGCCGGACTTCTTTAAATTAGGACACTACGGATCCTATCAAGGCGTTAGGGATGTATTGGCTCCTGAATAAGGACGGTTTCAAATTTCAGGTTAATTTTGAAATTCCAGCTAGGTTCACCAAATGGATGATTTTATCGAGCATAGCTAGGTTGTTCGATCCACTGGTTCTCATCGCACCAGTCATCATCGTGGGAAAGCTGACCTTAAAGGAGGTTACCATGGCAAAGAAAGCGCATGCGGATGGCACTCAGTCGGCGGTGGAGTGGAACGAGCAGGTTCCTGACGTCCTGGTCGAACGGTGGCGAGCGTTTCGGGACGGGTTGGTGAGGATCGGCGATAAAAGCATAGGCGGATGGATTCATTATTCCCCTGGACCCCTGGTCGGGGTCACCAAAATGTTGAGCAATTTAGAGATTTTAATTGCTGCCGAATTAAATTTACAATTGATTAAATAATTCTTTTTTATTAAGTCAAATAAAATCAAAAGCAACTCCGCACAAGAAACCACGCCGACAATAAAAGAAGAAGAGGCTTAAAACAATTCAGAAAAATATTCTTAAGAAACTTCTGGAACATGCCTGTGATAAATAATGACAACATTTGACAACACAATGGCTCTTTAATTACTTCGTGAACTGCCCAGCAAAAGTGCCAAAGATGTTCAAAATTGTGCCACTCATCTTTTTCTAATGCTGGACAGGATAAGTGATCTAAGGCTTACGCAAACTATCGTTGCCGTGGAACTGCTGGGCCATGTCGCCTTTCTAGATCCCAAACTATCACATTGCTCTCTGCTCTAAGAGCAAGTATATATGGTGGTAAGAAAACAGATAATCAATTCAACGAACAGCAAAAAAATCAGCAGGGCTTGATAGTGGCTTGATAATGTTCCATATTCAGTATGGAAAATGTGGATTCGTTTCCCGAAGGTCGAGGAAAATTGTCCGCCAACTTGACCATTCGCACCGAGGCATCTTTCGGAAATAGTGCCGAATCGTTGTATCTATTCTATGAAGAACTTGCAAGGATGGCTTAGGATGTCAATCATCAATTGGAAAATAAACAAATCGGATAATTCTTGTGTTTTTCTGCTGGAAGACACTGTCCAGTTTTAGACCACATTTGGTCAAGCTAGATGATTACATTTGCGATTTATTTCCCTGCTTAACTTTAGGAGAAGCCATTGACAAAGAGCTTGCGGATATCAATCATGTTTACATGACCTTTTTAAGGAGCAATTTAACTATATTAAAACTTGCTTACGGCTGTGAGTTCGCCTATTCGCCTTGTACTTCGCCTGGAGCGAAGAGGGTGATAAGTCACAGACTGAACTGCCAAAGAGCTCTCTGCTAAAACTGCAGCCCAGAGCACAGTAAAAAAAAGTTGGAAAAACAAAAACAAAACAAACTTGATCCTAGCTGCCAACGCTGACTTTTCAATTATTCTAATATGAAATATCCGTTTTAAATTTAAGTACAGCAGTTAATTATTAATAGAAACGATTGAAACGCTGGGGTTCCGGGTAAAAGCCCTTTCGGCTGCCAACAACTGTCATTCAAAAATCTTTTCGGAGACTCTATATTAATGCTTAGAAGATCTTTAGTTGGGGAGGAAAAAAATTGATGAGAAAATACCTCCAGACGATACCAGCGTAGACAAAACTGTCCTGGGAGATGGTTTTGCTATGATGATGAATGAGCGTTGGAAGCAGACGGAGCAAGTCTTCTTCTCGAAGAAGTATTGACTTCCCTCCGACCCACGACTCTCATTTTGGATGTGGACCTGTTGGCGCAAATCATTTTACCGGACACCAGGATCGAGCTGCCCGGCGAGCCTATAGCTCAAAACACTTACTTTGGGTGGATCCTATCTGGTTTGGCGGACGGACTGAGGGAAGCGACCCAGGTACGCTGTCATCGGGTGCTCTTGGTCACCGAGTCATTGCTCAAGCGTTTTTGCGAGGTTAGAATCGGAGGGGAACCTCTGGTGCGAAGCCTTTTTTGAGAAGACACAATTTCGTCGATCGGATGGCCGTCACGTGGTACGGTTGCCCTTCAAACTTACATCGATCCAACTATGGTTCTGGGAAGGTTGCATCAGATGGTGCTGAATAGGTTCTTGCAGTTCGAACGGCGTATGTCGAACAGTCCGGAGCGGTGGAGCAAATATGTCGAGGAGACTTTGCCCTCGAGCAAATAGCGCCAGCAGTGGGCAGTGAAAACAGTTCACTGATGCGAACTTCTACGGATAGGCATGTGGCTTCCTGCGTACTACCGCATCATGCGGTCATTAAGAAGGAACCGCAGTCGGTTAAACAAAGAATCGTTTTCAACGCCTCCGCAAGGACTAGCAACGGAAGATCCTTAAACGACGTGCTGTGGACTGGGGCTGCCCTTCAGAACGACATGTCGCATGTTATACTAAGCGTATGCGGATGGCACTCAGTCGGCGGTGGAGAGAACGAGCAGGTTCCTGACGGGTTGGTGAGGATCGGCGATAAAAGCATAGGCGGATGGATTCATTATTCCCCTGGATTCATAGTGTCAGCTCAGCTTCACGCGTTCTGTGACGGTTCATCAACATCTTATGCAGGCTTATAAGGCAATTTTTCTTTCTTACTTTCAGCTGGGCTGTACGGGGCACGACCTATGCGTTGCAGTTCAGGCACGATGATGTTGGCAAAGGGGAGAGGCGCATCGGGCTCCTGACCATTGAAAAGCCCGACTTTGCTCTAGTGGCTATAGTGCGCATCGTGCAGCGGGAATCGTTCCCAGTGGACTTGGCTGCAGTACGGGACAGGCGGCTACGCCATTCCAACTTGTCATATCACCGTATCTCGCATGTTTTGACTCTGCATGGAGGTGCGCAGCTGACGTTTGCGCATACACGCCAGCGGTTCTGGGTAGTGACAAGAAGGCAGACAGTTCGAAGAGTTGTACGGAGATGTGTCCAGTGTTTCCGGGCACAGCTATCCGCTTCGGCTCAGCTCATGAAAGGCTTGCCGCTTCATGGAGTAAACCCCCCTAGTCGGCCATTCATTGCATAGGGAGTTGACTAGACGCTATAGAGTTTAAGGCAGCACGGTTGCGAGGCACCAGCTTCTACAAGGGATACATCCCGTTTTCATTTGCCTTGCAACAAAGGCAGTGCACTTGGAAGCGGTGACAGGCCTCAACACGGAACAGTTTTTGCTGGCGCTGGACACATTCACCGGGAGGAGAGGGATGGTGCAGCACCTCTACAGGTACAATGGGACAAATTTTGTGGGGGCGGACAATTTAATGCAGAAGTTCTACGAGAAGCTTCGAGAAGATTACGAGCAGCTTATAGCCCCCAAGCTCGCGTTACAACGGACAACGTGGCGAGAGCGCCGGTCATCAGCTGTTAAATGCATGTTTATCCTTCCGAAATTTTGCGGGATAAATCATTAATTGTTTGCAAGCTACTTTTGGTTTTGGGAACTTAACTAAAAATACAAAAGGTTATTATTTTACTTTAGACATCGGCAGCATGTCAGCCACACTAACATTCGTTATCCCCCTCACTTCAATGTTATCAAATAACCGGACTCTGAGATCCTAACATGTTAATACTACAACCCTGTCTACGGTGTATCTTAATTGTGTCCACTAGAGTACACATATTTTCGACGTCAGGAAGTACTATAAGTTTATATGCTAATGTTCCGTCCGTATAAGTCTCGTAAAATTTTATATTAGCTGTGTGCCCAAGGTATCCGTACTCGACCCATATAGTTAGTTATAGGAAAGTCGGTTAGTAAAAGGGTATACTAGATTCGTTGAAAAGTATGTAACAGGAAGAAGTAAGCGTTTCCCACCCTATGAAGTATATATATTCTTTATCAGGATCAATAGCGATGTCGATTGAGCCATGTCTGTCTGTCCGTCCGGCCGTCTGTATGAACGCTGCGATCCAGGAACTATAAGAGATACAAAGTTGACTCGACAATATTTATTAAAACATTCAGGTCCCCCTTAACGGCTTTTTTGGTACAAAATGGTGATAGTTTGTTTCCTAACAGTTTTTTTTGTTTTTAATCAAACTCGGTCTCCTACCTGAAAGCTTTTAAAAGCCAAGTCTTTGTTTGCGTGGTTAAGGGTTTTTTCCTGAACGCTTACGCAAACTATCTTTGCCGTGGAACTGCTGGGCCATGTCGCCTTTCTAGATCCCAAACTATCACATTGCTCTCTGCTCTTAGAGCAAGTATATATGGTGGTAAGAAAACAGATAATCAATTCAACGAACAGCAAAAAAATCAGCAGGGCTTGATAGTGGCTTGATAATGTTCCATATTCAGTGTGGAAAATGTGGATTCGTTTCCCGAAGGTCGAGGAAAATTGTCCGCCAACTTGACCATTCGCACCGAGGCATCTATCGGAAATAGTGCCGAATCGTTGTATCTATTCTATGAAGAACTTGCAAGGATGACTTAGGATGTCAATCATCAATTGGAAAATAAACAAATCGGATAATTCTTGGGTTTTTCTGCTGGAAGACACTGTCCAGTTTTAGACCACATTTGGTCAAGCCAGATGATTACATTTGCGATTTATTTCCCTGCTTAACTTTAGGAGAAGCCATTGACAAAGAGCTTGCGGATATCAATCATGTTTACATGACCTTTTTAAGGAGCAATTTAACTATATTAAAACTTGCTTACGGCTGTGAGTTCGCCTATTCGCCTTGTACTTCGCCTGGAGCGAAGAGGGTGATAAGTCACAGACTGAACTGCCAAAGAGCTCTCTGCTAAAACTGCAGCCCAGAGCACAGTAAAAAAAGTTGGAAAAACAAACTTGTTCCTAGCTGCCAACGCTGACTTTTCAATTATTCTAAAATATGAAATATCCGTTTTAAATTTAAGTACAGCAGTTAATTATTAATAGAAACGATTGAAACGCTGGGGTTCCGGGTAAAAGCCCTTTCGGCTGCCAACAACTGTCATTCAAAAATCTTTTCGGAGACTATATTAATGCTTAGAAGATCTTTAGTTGGAGAGGAAAAAAATTGATGAGAAAATACCTGCAGACGATACCAGCGTAGACGAAACTGTCCTGGGAGATGGTATTGCAATGATGATGAATGAGCGTTGGAAGCAGACGGAGCAAGTCTTCTTCTCGAAGAAGTATTGACTTCCCTCCGACCCACGACTCTCATTTTGGATGTGGACCTGTTGGCGCAAATCATTTTACCGGACACCAGGATCGAGCTGTCCGGCGAGCCTATAGCTCAAAACACTTACTTTGGGTGGATCCTATCTGGTCTGGCGGACGGACTGAGGGAAGCGACCCAGGTACGCTGTCATCGGGTGCTCTTGGTCACCGAGTCATTGCTCAAGCGTTTTTGCGAGGTTAGAATCGGAGGGGAACCTCTGGTGCGAAGCCTTTTTTGAGAAGACACAATTTCGTCGATCGGATGGCCGTCACGTGGTACGGTTGCCCTTCAAAACTTACATCGATCCAACTATGGTTCTGGGAAGGTTGCATCAGATGGTGCTGAATAGGTTCTTGCAGTTCGAACGGCGTATGTCGAACAGTCCGGAACGACGTGCTGTGGACTGGGGCTGCCCTTCAGAACGACATGTCGCATGTTATACTAAATTGGCAGAAATATCGTTTCGTTTTTGCAGCGGATATCCAGAAGATGTATATATGCTCTATAGATGTTCATCCGGAAGACGCCCAATACCAGCGGATTTTATGGCGGGTGGCGGATGGGTCCATCAGAGTTTTCGACTTGTCAACGCTAACCTTTAGGACGGCGTCTGCACCCTTCACGGCCATCAGGGTCATTCAGCAGTTGGCGACGAACGAGCGGCGTTCATTTCCCCAGGCGGAAGAGGTGTTGATGAGCGAAATATATGTGGATGACATTCTTTCTGGAGGTCAAACGTTGGAGAAGGCAAGTGTTAAGCGGACACAAGTATCGGGTACGATAAAATCCGGGTGTATGGAGTCGGGGAAATGGTCTAGCAACGACTCCATCCTTTTGCTCTGCCCGACTTCTTTAAATTAGGACACTACGGATCCTATCAAGGCGTTAGGGATGTATTGGCTCCTGAATAAGGACGGTTTCAAATTTCAGGTTAATTTTGAAATTCCAGCTAGGTTCACCAAACGGATGATTTTATCGAGCATAGCTAGGTTGTTTGATCCACTGGTTCTCATCGCACCAGTCATCATCGTGGGAAAGCTGACCTTAAAGGAGGTTACCATGGCAAAGAAAGCGTATGCGGATGGCACTCAGTCGGCGGTGGAGAGAACGAGCAGGTTCCTGACGTCCTGGTCGAACGGTGGCGAGCGTTTCGGGACGGGTTGGTGAGGATCGGCGATAAAAGCATAGGCGGATGGATTCATTATTCCCCTGGATTCATAGTGTCAGCTCAGCTTCACGCGTTCTGTGACGGTTCATCAACATCTTATGCAGGCTTATAAGGCAATTTTTCTTTCTTACTTTCAGCTGGGCTGTACGGGGCACGACTTATGCGTTGCAGTTTAGGCACGATGATGTCGGCAAAGGGGAGAGGCGCATCGGGCTCCTGACCATTGAAAAGCCCGACTTTGCTCTAGTGGCTATAGTGCGCATCGTGCAGCGGGAATCGTTCCCAGTGGATTTGGCTGCAGTACGGGACAGGCGGCTACGCCATTCCAACTTGTCATATCACCGTATCCCGCATGTTTTGACACTGCACGGAGGTGCGCAGCTGACGTTAGCGCACACACGCCAGCGGTTCTGGGTAGTGACAAGAAGGCAGACAGTTCGAAGAGTTGTACGGAGATGTGTCCAGTGTTTCCGGGCACAGCTATCCGCTTCGGCTCAGCTCATGAAAGGCTTGCCGCTTCATGGAGTAAACCCCCCTAGTCGGCCATTCATTGCATAGGGAGTTGACTAGACGCTATAGAGTTTAAGGCAGCACGGTTGCGAGGCACCAGCTTCTACAAGGGATACATCCCGTTTTCATTTGCCTTGCAACAAAGGCAGTGCACTTGGAAGCGGTGACAGGCCTCAACACGGAACAGTTTTTGCTGGCGCTGGACACATTCACCGGGAGGAGAGGGATGGTGCAGCACCTCTACAGGTACAACGGGACAAATTTTGGGGGGGGCGGACATTTTAATGCAGAAGTTCTACGAGAAGCTTCGAGAAGATTACGAGCAGCTTATAGCCCCCAAGCTCGCGTTACAACGGACAACGTGGCGAGAGCGCCGGTCATCAGCTGTTAAATGCATGTTTATCCTTCCGAAATTTTGCGGGATAAATCATTAATTGTTTGCAAGCTACTTTTGGTTTTGGGAATAACTAAAAATACAAAAGGTTATTATTTTACTTTAGACACAGGCAGCATGTCAGCCACACTAACATTCGTTATCCCCCTCACTTCAATGTTATCAAATAACCGGACTCTGAGATCCTAACATGTTAATACTACAACCCTGTCTACGGTGTATATTAATGGTGTCCACTAGAGTACACATATTTTCGACGTCAGGAAGTACTACAAGTTTATATGCTAATGTTTCGTCCGTATAAGTCTCGTAAAATTTTATATTAGCTGTGTGCCCAAGGTATCCGTACTCGACCCATATAGTTAGTTATAGGAAAGTCGGTTAGTAAAAGGGTATACTAGATTCGTTGAAAAGTAGGTAACAGAGAGAAGTAAGCGTTTCCGACCCTATGATGTATATATATTCTTGATCAGGATCAATAGCGATGTCGAGTGAGCCATGTCTGTCTGTCCGTCCGGCCGTCTGTATGAACGCTGCGATCCAGGAACTATAAGAGATACAAAGTTGACTCGACAATATTTATTAAAACATTCAGGTCCCCCTTAACGGCTTTTTTGGTACAAAATGGTGATAGTTTGTTTCCTAACAGTTTTTTTTTTGTTTTTAATCAAACTCGGTCTCCTACCTGAAAGCTTTTGTAAGACAAGTCTTTGCTTGCGTGGTTAAGGGTTTTTTTCCTGAACTCTTTGTATTTTTTTCTCTAATTTCTATTTCAAGTTCGTTGGGGGTCAATGAATAAATTCGACAGGTTTTTTGAATTGTTTTGTTTTATTCTATAGTTGCGAATAGAACAATGTCAATGGTATCTTCAAGTTTCCTGTCCATTTTCAGACAACGATCTATCTCGGCAAACTTACTATGAAAACGTTCGTCCGTTCCGTTTGATGTACTTTGTAGAAATTTTCCAAATTTTCCTGTTAAAATTGATATTATACTTTCAGAATTAAGAGAAATTGTATTTCCCTTTTTGAGCTCTACAAATCTTTACCACTTCAGTAACAATTCTTGTCATTTCCGAAAAGAAGTAGTCTAGTAGTATTTGTTTAACGTTTTTTTGAGCCGCGCGATGTGCTTTGTTGTGTTCAGTCACAGTTATTTCGGCTATTGCTCTAATTTGTCGGTTATGTCCAGAAATTTCGAATATCTTAAGACTTCCGAGGGGAATCGCTGAATCAAAGGGTGTTGAAAAAATGCGAGAACAGGGAATTCGCAATGTATTGCGGTGACGACTTCTGGCTTCATGACATTTCTTAGAAGATTTAGTAGAGAGTCCCTGCCCCTGAACTGAATAATATGTCTCATTTTCGGTGCATCGGTTCTTCAATTACAATTTGATTTGACTCTACACTGTAAATAGTGGCGGTGTCAGAGTCACCACTATCCTCTAACGCGTTTAAATTTTTGCGGAAAAGAGTATCTAAGATTAAATAGTGTTTTTTTTTAATGGCTTGTACCTTTTCTGGGAAAGTTTTGATCTCTCTTGTGATACTACCATGATATTCGACGATTTATTTAAAAATTTTTTATTTTTTCCTGGGACAGGAGCATACTTGCGACCTAGAATTTCATTAACATTTTTGAAAACAAACGTGATAGACTGAACTTGTGGGGGCCTAGTGAGGATTTGTTAAATGGGTTGCTTTACATTGTGTAGCAGGTGGAGCAGCCTATTTCTAAAGCTGCTTCAGTACTTCAGTTCTGGACTGCAGAAGGTGACCCGGTTTCTGCATCAACTTTTTTGCCACTATAAGTTAATTAATTATTAATATAAACGATTGAAACACTGTTTTTTCGGGTAAAAGCCCTTTTGTCTGCCAACAACTATTATTCAGGGACCTCCGTAGAGACTCTATAATATTGCTAGGAAGTTCTTTAGTTGGAAAGGAAAACAGTGACAGGGAAATACCTGCGACGATACCAGCGTAGACAAAACTGTCCTGGGAGATGGTATGACTACCTCTAGCTTTAGCGTCAGCACTAGAATGAGCGTTGGAGGCAGACGGAGCAAGTCTTCTTTTCGAAGTAGTATTCCTCCGACCCACGACTCCCCATCCGACTCCACGACCCACTACACCATGTAAACACTGTTTAAGGTGGCAGTAAAACCAAACCAAATTGCTGGATAACACCCTTAGGGATCAGGGCAGAGATCAATAGTGCTCAACGAACACTGGGCTCTGAAACTAAAAACATCGCTATCGTAATCACAATGCTAACATTTACTAGTGCTAATAGCAATGCAATATTCTCCACGGCAACTGCGACAACTGCTGCAATCAGCAGTTATTATGTGTGGATACTCTACAAATTCACCTACACAACTTACCATTGACGTCTGGATCACTATCAGTTTCAACCAGCATGGCAAGCATGGCATGTTATGTTTGGCCATATCCTGTAAGACTTGGAAGTATATCAAAACAGCTATAGATATACCGCAAACAGTTTAAAGAATATTCAACTTAAATGATCTATTTGATCTCATATCGGAGGGGACTAGCCTAGATAGCGTAGTGGTTAAAGTTAATCAAAGAGTGATAGCTAGAATCTTTCCAAAAGGCATACTAACAAAATGAAGAAGAGAAGCCTAACAGAATCATAGTTAAGGGGCTTCATCACAGCACATTAACCTGAACATTTTTTTGACAATTTGAAAAAATTTGGCTCCAACCGAGGCAAGGTTGAGGTCTAACTGGGATGAAAGGCTTACAATATTTTTTTATTAATTTTCAGCGATGCGCAGAAAATAATTCTATGTATATATCATATAGAAACACTTTGGCGTCAACAAGTGAGATTATTTTATATAAAAATAGATATAAAGTTATATTATTCGTGCAACGATTTCAGAAAAAATTTTATATATATTTTATATTTATTTCTGTGTTTACAATATCTTTATGGGAATGTTTTACTGGTATATTCCACGGTCGATCATGTTTACAAATATCTTTACTTATTCTTTACTTATAATTAAAGTGGAGGTGACCAGACGTTAAAAATATGTCACTATTATAGCTAAAGTTATTTTATTATATTTCAATTTTTTTATTAGTGGCTCTTTGAGCTCACTATATCGTTGGACTATAATGCTGATGTCGCAATTTTGAGCAGCTGCAAATGGCGGCCCGCAACTCTGTTGCCGTCAAACTTTGTTGACGGTGCGCCTCGTGACCACTCAGCGCTTTCATGACCGGAATGGATTTCATTATTCGGATGCAATGTTTTGGTGAATAGTGCCGCTTGTTATGTTTGCAGTAGTAGCGTTGATGATGAGCATAACTCCATCTGCCAAACCACGGGATGAAGATAGCTGGATTTTATGTCACAATTTGCGATTACGCCGGTTATCAGTTGTTAAGCTGTTGAACTCTCCAAAATTTTGCAGAAGTTTGTACCTACGGCTATGATTCAGTTATAGCCAACCGGAATTTGCTCCCCGCAGTCTGATATAGTGTTTTGTTGATCTAAATCTTATATTACGTTATTGGGGTGAACGGGATAAATCATAAATTTTTTGGTTTTGGGAACTTCACTAGAAAATACTAAAAGTTATTATTTTGAAATTTTACTTTAGATTGGATGTGAATTGTATGAATTTTATTTGTTCCCAGTTTTCACAGTATGGAGTCCCTGCTATTACTTTAAGTGCAGATCCTAACATGTTAATACTACGACCCTGTGTATGGTGGAACTTTGTCGTTAATGCTGAAGTTTCGTCCGCATAGGTCTCGTAAAATATTATATTAGCTGTGTGTCCAAGGTATCCGTACTCGTCCCAAATAGATAGTTATAGGAAAGTCACGTTCGTGGTCAGTACCGTCTGAAGGAATGTGGAGACGTGGTTTAGCCTAAAAAAACAGAATCAAAATGGTTAATAATAATTATACCCGTTACTACCCGTTAGTACAAGCGTATACTAGATTCGTTTAAAAGTATGTAACAGGTAGAAGGAAAAGTTACCGACCCTATAAAGGATATACATATATTCTGGATCAGGATCAATAGCGAAGTCGATTGAGCCATGTCCGGGTGTCGGCCCGAATGAACGCATGAAATTTATTTTAACGCCCTTAAAACACGGAAAACCAAAATCGTTGAAATATCAGGAATTATCAGAGCTAGAGGGTTGAAATTAAGTATGTATAATCTTGAGATGCCAGCGCATCTTATGATGACACCATTATCGGGCCACTCCCACTCTTACGCCCACCAAGCTCGAAAGACGGTTTTCGCATTTTGTAGAAGCTTATATCTCGGTAACTATATGTGATAAAATGTTCGGATTGAGCATTTTGCTTTTTATGAAATGCGAATTGTTTTTTTCCATCTAGCCATGGCCACCCTAACGCCCAAAAAACCGGAAAACCGAAAATGCAAAAATCTCGGGAACTATTAATGCTAGAAAGAGTTGCTGCAACTGGCACTAGTTTTCATCCGGTCACGCCCACTCTAAAGCACACAAGCCGCGAAAAACTGTGTCGTCCATAATATAGAATTTTTTTTTTAAAAATATTATATCGTATGCCTTCGTTTGACCTCGTATGATATGTTTTAGACCATATCTATTGATTTACCAACGATTTTTCAAATCGGAACACTATTTCGCTATTGACGTCACTATCAGTTACTCAACATACTTTATCTGACAAAAGGTGGCGCTTTGTGAATTTCCACCAGCAAACAAATAGAAAAAATTGTGTAAACCAGTAACGGAGGTTTTTTACTGTTACGGATTGAACTGTTTTGTTGTACTCTATGGTTGCGAATAGCACAATGTAAATGGTATCGTCAAGTTTCTATTTTAAGACAACGAGCTATCTCGGCTAAAGTACTATGATAACGTTCTACCATTCCGTTTGATTTGATATGTGGAGCTGGGAAATTTACAATACTAATTCCAAAATTTCCCGTTAAAATTGATTTTATACTTTCGGAATTAACAGAGCTTTTGTTGTAGCAGTATAGGGTTTTATTTTTGGAAACAGATTCGTAAGTTGAAGTAAAGGTGTTTTAAAGTCTTTAATTGATCGCAAACGGTGGAAAACTTAGAGAACTTATCCCCGCCTGTTGTTTAGTTTTTGGGTGCAGCGATTCTTCGATCACAATCTGATTAACAAAGCAATTTACTGTTCTGTCCGTTGTTTCAATGGTGTATGTCAGGGACTCTATACTGTAATTAGTGGCGGCGTCAGAGTCACCACTATCCTTTAAATTTTGGCGGGGAAGGGCATCCCCAATAGATTTTGTTTGCTAGGGTTTATGTTAGTCGACAAACGCATTCCAACGTATTGTTTTGTCGTTTGTGTTTTTAGGTGACACAAGTGATGTCAGGGGCTTGTGATTTGTGCAGATCGTCAAATTCCTCACCCCATATAAATAGTTTCATAAACTCCTTAGTGCCCACACTATGGCTAAGAGTTCCTTTACATATGCCGCCAGGTGTTCCTCGTCCTGGCAAATTGCGTGCGAAATCATGGTTTACCTTAAGATAGCACGGAAACTGAAAAAAACGAAGTTTCTTTCTATCTTTTTCCGCAACATCTATCTGGTGAAATCCCGATTTTAAGTACAACGCTGTAAAATATTAGGCTGTTATAAGTAAGAAGCGTTAACTGTCTCATCATAATCTTGTATCTTATTCCTGCTGAATTACACGTACCAGTGTTTTATCGGCATACATGAAGTCAAGACGCGCTATAATGGCGTCAAAATTCAAAACCGTATTAAAGAAGGCTAACACCGCATCTGCTCTGCCATTTACTTTGTTCCTTATAATTGGTACCGCCTGGTAGTGTCTGGAACTGCCATTGAAAGGTTGCAAGACGATATATGCAGCGTTAGCCGCTTGTCTCCCAGAGACATAATTCTGCTTCCCGTCGAATTCGGGAATGGACAATGACAATGTCTAACGGCTCTTCGCACTTTATACTACTGTCAATACTAATGGCCTTATAGGCCTTGACCTCCGTATTCGTCAGAGAAAAATAATGTGATAAAAGGATTATACCCAAGGGTTAAGTTTGGTTGGTTTTTATTTGGAAGGAGCAGCTGAGGTGCCGCTCCAACGATCAAAATGTCTCTGTCTTTTACAATATTTCTTAAGTCTATGTAAGGCTAAGTCTCGTAGCTGCGCTGCTCGGAGGCGGCGGCAGAGAGACGGCTATGCACTTATGTATAAAGGAATATAATAATATACGTTGTTATGCGCTCTCAAGTGGAGGCGCGAGGGGTATGCATATGCTGACCGTTTGTTACGATTATGCTGACACTAGCACTGTGTGCGGGCTAAGCCAGAACGATCGGTTCGTATTTCGGCCACTTAGGGTTTATGACCGGGACTTTGGATTATGTAAACACTGCAACAAAGTGTTACAGTGCGCACCCTTTAAGTACTCTCGGTACAGTGGATATTCAATATATGTGCATACTACATCTACCTCCTTTTGAAAAATAACGTAATATAATGAAGTTATTTTTATAAGAAAAATTTCTAATTAATACATCTCTTTTTTTTTTTTTTTGTTGTTTTATGTAGTTAGAATCATAGAAAATGAAATTATTAAAAGAATATGTGTATTTATTTATCTATGTATGTGTATCTTTGTATGGACATACTAAGTGCAATTTATGAAATAAAGATTTTTAATCTATCCTTATGAACTGTTTGTTTCTTGTGTTTATTATTTGTTATTACTACGTTATCTCTATCTCCTATTTCCGTTACTATATACGGACCTGTATATTTAGGATCTAACTTATGACCTGTCTCGTTTTTTAATAAAACTTTGTCACCTACTGATATATCTATATCCCTTGCTTTATGATCGTATAGTAGTTTATTTCTATTCTTATTTGCTTCTAACATAACTCTAGCTCTTTTATAGTCTACTTCCAATCTATATTTACTTTCCTTAGCATAGTCAGCTATATTATATAGTGCTTCTACACTATCTATGCTATTAAAATGTTTTGGCAAATTACTTGTTTTACCGAATACTAGCTCATATGGACAATACGAGGTGTGTTCAAAAAGTAAGGTGACTCTTCAAATTTCGCGAATTTCAAATTTTTCGATTATCGATTTTTTTGTTTTGTGAACATCCTCTTTTGTTTGGTTGTGAGAGGCGTAAAGTTACAAGTTATTTTGCGAGCTCGGCGATTTTTTGCTATCGAAAAATATGGATCAAAGGATTTGGATTTTTTGGCCAAAAACAACACCACAATAATGCCTCAGCCACCATATTCACCGGATTTGGCCCCATGTGACTTTTTCTTGTTCCCAAAACTGAAGATAATCGAAAAATTTGAAAAATTTGAAATTTGAAAAGTCACCTTACTTTTTGAACACACCTCGTATAACTTCTAAAAGGTTTCGATAATCGAAAAATTTGAAATTCGCGAAATTTGAAGAGTCACCTTACTTTTTGAACACACCTCGTATGTATGTGCCATAGAGGGGGTCGTGTTGAAACAGAAGACAAAATATTGAAGCCATACGGCCCAATCAGTCTTATCAACCGATATGTAAGATCGTATGTATTCATTGAAAGTTCTATGACTTCTTTCTATTGTTCCAACTGTCTGGTGGTGGTGTGCTGTGGATGTAATATTTGCAAAGTTTAAATATTTGCACAGATCGTCAATAATTGAATTCTTATATTCTGTTCCCATGTCCGTAATGAACGTCTTCATTGGACCGTACTTTAGGATAAAAGATTCAAATATTGCTTTAGCGACAGTATTGGCATTTTTATTCCGAACAGGTATGGCAACGAAATACTTAGTTTAATCACATATTAAAGTGACTGCATACTCATTGCCATTTACTGATTTTGGCAGTGGACCAATAGTGTCCACTATCACTCTGTCGAAAGCATTTATTGGTGTGTCTGTAATTGTTAAAGGGGTCTTTGTGTGTTTAGTTATTTTTGATTTCTGGCATTTTTGACATTTTCTTACGTACTCAGTTATATTCTTAGACATGCTTTTCCAGTAATAGTGTCTTTTTACTTTGGCCAAAGTTTTTGATATGCCAGTATGACCTCCTTGAATTGGATCATCATGAAATGTAGACAAAATTGCTTCTTTTTCTTTTAAATTTGTTATTTGGGTCACCGGGTTGAGTAGCGCTACTCTTAATGTTTTCAATATTTTATTGCCCATTAATTTAAATTTATCTATTGAAGTATATTCAAAGATATTTTCCCACGGTGCCACTTTGAGTTGGTTGATTTTATGTATACCGGCTTGCATTTCAAGCCTTTGGAAAAATTGATCTAAATCAATAACTCCATTAGTATGTAAATCGCTAACATCATATCTTGCAGTCATTTTTCTGCCTTGTTTAAATAAACATAACATGTTTTTTATCTGCAAGGTCACTCTTTATGTACTTCATCATTGTTTATGACGTCGTATACGTTGGGCTTAGAAGCTTTATTTAAAGATTGCATTGGCAATACTTGTTCTTGATTTTCCGCGCGGAATTTTTGTCTACTTTAATATCTAGTAGTGACTTTTAATACATTTCTAGTTATGTTTTGTAGATCTTTGATGGTTATTCTTGATAACGCATCAGCTACATGATTATCTTTTCCTTTTAAATATTTGACTGTAAAGTCGTATTCTTCTAGTTCGAGCCTCATACGTGTCAGTTTAGAACTGGGATTGGTCATTGAGAAAAGGTATATTAAAGGTCTATGGTCTGTTCTTATTAAAAAATGTGTTCCATATATATATGGTCTGAAATGTAATATCGCCCAGTGAATTGCAGCTAATTCCTGCTCAGTAGTACACTTGTTACTTTCACCTTTTGTAAATGCTCTTGATGCGTGTGCAATGGGAAGTTGGAGACCATTATGATTTTGAGTTAAAACCGCTCCACATGCTTGCTTACTTGCATTTGTTATTATACAGAATTCTTTAGTGAAATCTGGATATTGTAGCAAGGAAGGTTCCATAAGTTTTGTTTTTAAGTATTGGAATGCATTTTCACACTCATCCGTCCATTTAAAAGGAACATTCTTTTTACATAATCTTGTTATGTGCCGTGAATAGTCGGCGAAATTTTTTATAAAACGTCTATAATAGTTACAGAATGCTACAAAACGTCTAGCACTGTCCGCGTCGTGCGGAACTGGGTAGTTCATAATGACATCGTATTTCTTGTCATCTGGAAGTATTCCTTTATCAGTGCATTTATGACCTAGAAAAGTCACTTCATGCATAAAAATGAACATTTTTCTGGATGTAGTTTTAGGTTGAGTTTCCTATATTTCTCAAAAACATCTTTTTTTTTTTTTTTTTTTTTTACTATACTTTATTATTTGCCATCTGTTTTATAAAACGAAAACAATAAGCAAATTTGTTAATTACTTATAAGCTAGCAGGATGGTTTAGACTCCAGTGAGCCTAATCCATATATACAAGTACAAATATACATATTTGCAAATTTTTACATATTTTACATGTTTCTGTGAGGCAGATCTAATATATGAAATCTTTTTAGCCGCCTGCGGGTGTCACCGTTATCCAGTAGGCCAAGTGCTAGTATGTTTTCGTGTTCGTGCAGCCTGTTTATATACTTTTCAGCATTTGCCGTCATGAGCTCCTTGACTGTGGGTATTTTGAGATCCTTGTGGATGTCGAAATTGGTCATATACCAAGGTGCGCCTGTTATGGTACGAAGGACCTTATTTTGGTACCTTTGCAGGATTTCAATATTAGAATTGCTTGCTGTTCCCCAGAGCTGCATCGCGTATGTCCATACTGGCCTTAGGACAGCCTTATAAAGTATTATTTTGTTTTCTAGGCTTAGCTGAGAGCGGGGTCCTAGCAACCAGTACATTTTGCTTGTTTTCATCTTTAACTGGGCTTGTTTTGCTTTTATATGTTGCTTCCATGTAACCCGTCTATCCAGATGTACTCCCAGGTACTTTACTGTGTCACTCACTGGAATGGTGGAGCCATTTAATGTAACTGGGGGGCAGTTTTCTGGCCTCAGTGAAAATGTGACTTGGATAGACTTTTGTGCATTGACAACTATTCTCCATTTTCTTAACCAGATTTCAATTTGACCAAGTTCATCTTGAATCAGGAGCGAAGCAGCATTGAGGTCATTGCTGGAAGCTATAATAGCGGTGTCGTCAGCATACGTGGCTATTTCAGTGTTGTTTGATGATGGTAGGTCGGCTGTAAATATTGTGTACAGAACAGGGCCCAACACACTACCTTGTGGGACTCCAGCATAGGCGGTGCATATTCTGGACGATTCGTCTTGTTCTTGGACATAGAATAGTCTGTTTTCCAGATAAGATTTTATCATCAGGAAGTATGGTGCAGGTAGCCATTTCTTAATTTTGTATAACAGCCCTTCATGCCAAACTTTGTCAAACGCCTGTTTAACATCTAGGAATACTCCAGTGCAATATTTTTTGCATTCAAACGCATTGATAATTGTTTGTGTTATCCGATGACATTGTTCAATCGTACCGTGTCCTCTTCTGAACCCAAACTGGTGTTCGGGTATGATGTTTAGTTCGTCCAGTACAGGCAGCAATCTTCTTAAAAGTATACGCTCAAATACTTTAGAGAATGCCACCAGCAAACTAATGGGACGGTATGACGTGATAGCTCTTTCAGGCTTGTTGGGCTTAGGAATCATAATTACTTCTGCGCATTTCCATTGGCTTGGGAAGTACTCTAACCTGAGCATTGCGTTGAAAATGTAGGATAATAAGCGGGTACATTTTGGCGGGAGATTTTTAATTGTGTTACCACAGATTTTATCATAGCCTGGGGATTTTTTCTTGTTAAGCTTTTTTTTCTCCTGTTCCACTTCTGAGAAGCAGGTTGGTTTTAGCGGGAGGCTCATCTGGCAAGGAGATTCAAGGAAGGACAGCACCTTGGCTACTGTATTAGGATCATTTTCCAGATTGGGCTTGAATACTGAGCTTAGGTGTGCAGCGAATGCCTCAGCCTTTTCAGAGTTACATCTGCATCTTCGTCCTTGACTGTCTTCAATTGTGGTGACTCTTCTGGTTGGTCGCTTTAGGTACCTCGTTGCTTTCCAGAGGCTATAATTTATGTCAGCAGTATATGGATCTAGATTCCTTAAATATTCTTCTGTTGCTTCGTTTTTGATTTTCCAAAGTCTAGTGTTCAATTCTTTGGCGGCCTTGTTGAACTTTCTTTTGTCGTTTGGGCCTCTCGTTGTTTGCCATATTTTACGAAGCTTTCTTTTTTCGGATATTTGTGATCTCAGCTCTAGAGGTAGAAAAGTTTGCCTGTCAAGGCTGTAGTCTGGAGGAGGGGTAAACATATGGCCAGCAGTATGAATTGAGTTAGTGAGATCTTCAATTGCAGTGTCGATTTCATCTCCCGTCTTCAGTGATACATTCAAGCAAGTTTGATTTTCGAGCCAGTTTTTAAATGTCCTTATGTTCGTTCTTCCATTAATGACTCTATAAGGCTTTTGCTTGTAGCTTACTGTAGTACCATACGTCACAATGATCGGAGGGTGATCTGAACTCAAATCAAAGTTCTCCTCAATGTGAAGATTGTGTTGAGGTATTCCTGCATAAACAATGAAATCCAACAGGTCTGGGATTTTACGTGGGTCAGTTGGCCAATAGGTTGGCTTGCCAGTGGATAGAGTGGAATAGTTGTTGTTTGTTACACATTTATATAGTTCTGCTCCTTTTGGGTTTATGAGCCTGGATCCCCACCAGGGATGCTTGGCATTATAGTCACCTCCAGAAATAAACCGGCTGCCGAGTCCTTGAAAGAGACAATTGAAGTGGTCGAGATTGCAAGCATATCTTGGTGGAAGGTAAACTGCAGCAACAGAGATATCTGAGTGTAAGCATTTTATTTGGATCGCTGCAACTTGCATGCAAAACTCTGCTGAAATCTGGGTATTGTAATAAATTCGGATTTATTAATGCCGATTTAAGATGTTCGAAGGCATTCTGGCAATCAATTGTCCATTCGAATTTAACATCTTTTTTACATAATCTTGTTATGTGACGAGAATATTCGGCGAAATTTTGTATGAAACGTCTATAATAATTGCAAAATGCAACGAATCTTCTAGCGCTGTCCGCATCATGAGGGACTGGGTAATTCTTGATGACGTCGTATTTTTGTCATCTGGCAAGATTCCTTTATCAGTGCATTTATGTCCCAGAAAAGTGACTTCATGCATGAAAAATGAGTATTTTTCAGGATGTAACTTAAGGTTGTATTCCCTACATTGCTCAAAAACATCTGTTAAGTTTTTAAGCATAAGTTTTTGGGAACAACCGATTACTATTAAGTCATCCATATAAAGAAACGCTTGAGAAGGTTCTAGACCAGAGAACGCAATAGTCATCATTCTCTAAAAAGGAATTAGGAGCTATTTTTAATCCGAAGGGTAATCGCGTGAAGCGATATGAGCTGTTGCTCGTTGAAAAAGACGTTATATCTCTTGAACCTTTTTCTAGTTCAATTTGATGGAATCCTGACATTAAGTCGAGACATGAAAAGAATTTTGCTCGACCTAGTTCGTCTAAAATATCATCAATTCTAGGTAATGGGAATTTATCAGATAGTATTTTTTTATTAATCTGGCGATAGTCAATTACTAATCGCCATTTCTTTGCATTTGATCGGGGGGATGATTTCTTAGGAACAAGTAACAATGGGCTATTATACTCGGATACTGACGGTTCGACAATCCCGTCTGAGATTAATTTTCCTACTTGTTTTTGTATTTCGATCACCTGACTATGTGGGCTTCGATAGTTCTTTATATAAACTGGTTCATCATATTTTAATCTCAGTTTCTGTTTATAAAAATTATTTGTGGTTATTGATTCGGTTTCAAATCCGAATATATCGCTCTACTGGGTGCATAGGCTAGTAAGCTGAGACTTGAACTGTGGAGGGAAGTTTTTTGACAGTTGTGATATTACGGATTTTTTTCTATTGTCTGGATTTGTGTTGACTACATCGTAGTTCGAAAGTGATTATCTGTACTCACTACTTGGTCGGTATTTGTTGTGTTTAATAGTCTTATGAAGGCATTATTGGATGTTGCTATTGTATTTGCACCGTAAATACCATGTTGAATTTCCTGATTTGAAATTAATACACTATCTGCTTTTGAATTAAGTTCAACTTTCCGAATAACTTGGGATCTTGCTGGCAGAAGTATTGAATTATTGCCAGAACTATGAGCTATTGGTAATTTAATTGGGAATTTTAAATTATTGGGTCTAATTATAAGCCAATCTTCAGATGGCTTGAAGTCTAATTGACAGTTGTATTTTTTGATAAAGTCGATGCCTATTATTCCATCGCATGGAATTGGGAAATGTGAATTTAGGATATGAAAATTTTGTGGAATTATGTAATTGGTGGTCTGTATCTTTAAAAAAACTAAACCTTTGGATTTTATTATTTCTTGACTTATGCCTTTTATGTCTATGATGTAATCATTTTGGATGTTTTGGAAATTATCCGAAGTTTCTATTAGAATGGAAATGTCTGCACCTGTGTCTATTAAAAATATAAGTTCTTTCCCAGTAGCTACATTAAAAAATGAAACGAATATATTTTGGCTGAGATTAATGGTGTGAACTCTCATTTTTCATTTATTGTTGAATATTTAAAGGGTTTTGGGAGTTTTCCGATGTGTTTTGGGGATTATATTGCGTCATTCTTACATTGCCTAAAAAATGTATGTAAAAATGTAAATGTAAAAATCTATTTGGAGGTTCCTATAACTAGCTCATAGCCTCTGAAGCGAAAATTTTTTTCTTTCTCTTTGAATTTCGCTACGATTAGAAAGATAATAAACAATCACCTTACTAACATTTTGTCGAGTGGAACACATCGTATTGTTTTTCTTGTATTGTTTTGCTGAGGTGGCGAATCGTTGTAATGAGTGTTGTTGTAGGTTACGCGCAGAAACTCCATTTCTAATTTTCGCACCGAATAATTTCTTATATTTATTAGAGTCTTTCACTTTTATTTGGGAGTTCTTATTTTTTTCTATTTCTTTTAGTTTAAACATTATTCCGTTTTATTGATCGCTATTATTATATTTTTAAACGACTTTGAACGAGTTACCTTCTATGAAATCGTTTTTTGAATATGGAGTCGCAAAACTTTTCAAGGCTGGACGCCAATTATAACAAATGTTATTTTATTATATTTTATTATATTTATTGACACTGCAACAAAAACATCAAAAACAACAGTAAACTCAACAGCAACTAGGTCTGCAAAAGAAGAACTCTTCTGCAACCAATAGTGGAGGTTTATATTATGCCTCAATAGTAAGAAACGGAAATGGACCCGCCCAGCGCCGTTCTTCAAGCACATGCAGTGCAACAATTATTTTGGTAAATTCGATATTAATAATATATTCGGTTCTACATAGTTAATTTGCTAATTTTTATGAGTTTTAGTGTATTTACACTCTGTTTCTTCCCGTTTTATATTATTCCAATTATGCATTTATCAAATGTTTCTATTCCTGTTTCTTTGACAAAAACTTTCCCCTCATGAATATAAAATGCCTAGATGTATCTTCTGTTAGGATGTTTCCTAACCTGTCGGGGTATGGGATTATCTTAAAAATTGGTGATTTAATCAATTTATTAGGAACTCGGGAAATAATCCGAATTTCAATTGTGTCGG
Source organism: Drosophila eugracilis (assembly GCF_018153835.1). Taxonomy (NCBI): domain Eukaryota; kingdom Metazoa; phylum Arthropoda; class Insecta; order Diptera; family Drosophilidae; genus Drosophila; species Drosophila eugracilis. The sequence goes on from NW_024573597.1 coordinate 51,780, forward strand.
ATTTTAACCACGTTGACGTTTTTACTTTGAGTATTTTCTCTGAGTTCACGTGATCTAAATAGTTATGTTTTAATAGTTTAGGGTTAAATATAAATAGACGCGTTAACTGCATCCCTAGTTCTATATCTTCGTTGTACTCTGTAAATTATTGGAGATTGAAAATTAGGATGGTTTATTTGTGTTTCTTTTCTTTTTGTTCTTTAAAATTCTTTATGATGTTCATCCTGCTATTAATGACGTCAACTATCATATTTAGGTTATTATTTTGAATAAAATCTTCTGATAAGGTTTTAATTTTGTCTTATAATTCGGCTCTGTCTTCCTGATCTAGGGTACCAAATAAATAATTGTAAGCTGAGCCTACGGCGTTAACAAGACCTCTTCTGATTTAAAATTATTTGCTTCGTTAAAAAGGTTATCATATGTTATTTGTGTTTTAGTTAGATTTGCACTTAAGTAATGGTATTCTGTTCCTGTTTAAAGATGAAGTATCCATTACTCACTTCGACTGGATTTATTTTCATGTTTTGTTCATTAGTTACTGTTATTAGTATGATTACTAGGATTAGTACATGTACTGCTCGATTGGGCACCTCTCCTCTTCGTTTCTTCTGGAATTATCGTATTTGCTTTTATTAAACTTCTTTTTCTTCTTATATTTTGACTAATAGTGTATAATTTTTCTGCCTCTGTTAATTTCCTCTAATATTTTTCTTTTTTTTGTTTAATTTTCCCCAGTTTTCCTATTTGATTTAGTGATCTTAGCTTTTTCAAGAGGAGATTGTCTATACTTGGTGTCAATTTCGTAGTCACTTCTTTGTTCACTTAATTTATTAATATTTTGGATTTAATTCTGTTGTGTGTTGAAATCCGGTGTTCCTGCGTATAGGAATATATATCTATATATTACTCCTGTTGTCTTCAACCAATTTTGTAAGGTTGGGCACATAAATGCAAAATGGTTATCTGCCTTTATTTCTTGTGGTTTAACCATGTCATTAAATATCTTCATGATGGCTCTTTTCGCTTCTAGCCAATCTCTTCCTTTTACTTCAATTAACGTGGCAAATTTGGAATATATTATATGTCAATCCATGATAAAAAAATGTATATAAAAATGTAAATGTAAAAATCAGCAACGTAACGTTCTCTTGCGTTATTGATTTCGAGCATTGTTTCAAACGACGTTTTTTGTGTTCCTACGTTTTGTTTTTGATATGTTACGAATTTCGCATTCAATAATGATATTTTGTATTAGCTTCTGGCTATCTGGGTAATAATATTCTTCCTTAATCCAAATTTTAGTTTTTTCTATTCCAGTGTGTTGGAATCATTTGTGTCTTTTCAAAATTAATTCTTTTAATTCTGCATATGTTTGGATGTCTTGTAATCTGGACGTACATCTCACTAATTTGTTAAATGATTTGGATGTATAATTTCTACAAAACCTTCTTCGTCATTATGGAAGTAAATCGCGATGTTTTTAGTACATAAGTATTCCTCGATTATATCCTTTGCAGTTTCTTCAGTATTTTTTTAATTGATTTTTATTTTTAATTTATGAAAATAATGTTTGACTTCTGTTGAATTTTCGTCTCTTTTTATACACGTTACTCGTGGAGTAAAAGGGTATATTAGATTCGTTGAAAAGTATGTAACAGGTAGAAGGAAGCGTTTGCAACCCAGTAAAGTATATATATTCTTGACGATTGAGCCATGTCCGTCAGTCTGTACGTCTGTCCGTATGTACGCTGAGATCTCAGGAATTATAAGAGATACAAAGTTGAGATTAACCATGAAGATTCTCGAGGTCCCTACGCAGCGCATACTGCCACGCCCACACTAACGCCTACGAATTGCGAAAAACTAAAATCGATGAAATCTCAGGAACTATTAGAGCCAGATATTCAGAATGTATAATCCTTAGGTGCCAGCGCAACTTATAGTGGTACCACTCCAACCCATACGCTCAGAAGGCTGAAAAGAGCCTTTTCTAGAAAAGCCTATAACTCGGGAACTATAAGAGATAGAAAGTTCGGATTAAGCATGTAGGTTTTTATGATGCTCCAAATGCAAATTAATTAAGGCCTATGAAGCCACCCCAACGCCCAAAAACCCGAAAACCAAAAATGCAAAAATCTCGGAAACTATAAGAGCTACAAAGTTGTGCTTAAAAATACGTATTTAAGACATGCCGGTGAGATGGCGACTATAATATTATTATGAATGCTTTCGTTTGGCGTTGTATATTTTATTTCTGTTAATATCTATCGATTTGCCAAAGATTTTTTAAATCGGATCATTATTTGGCTATTTATGAAGAAATTAAAGTTATAAGGCTTCAAATGGGCAGTGACGATGACATCATAGGCTAATGCTAATTTTATTTAAATATTATTGTTTGTATTATAAGTTAATGCTAATTTTATTTAGATATTATTGTTTTATAAATAACGCACTGTAATCATATGTTTATATTTTGAATTCGCCTTACGCACTCTTATATATGCAGCTCACGCATGTACATATCTCACTTTTGTAATCTCGAAATCGAACATTAAAAATCAGTGCATATTAAAAATCGAAGCAGCTAGGACGTTTACTCTAATTACTCTGCAATCGGCAGAGTCCGCACATTTTGACGACCGTGACAGGATTCTGCATTCAGCAAGTCCCACCATAAATTCTATTCACACTTAGGATCATTCCCTCTGCATTCGGCGGAGAAATAGATTCCAGCAACGCCAGAATACTTGGTGTATTTTCGGCACGCAGTGCAGCTCCTCGGACTATTGTCAGTCCGTTTGGCATCATCGTTGGCTCTCCGGAAGCATCGTTGGATCACCGAAATCATCGCCATTGGGTCGTCGTGGATACCGCAAGCGTAGGAACCGCGGCACAAAGAAGACGAAAAAATGTAAGCACGACTACCAAGCTGCGTGTTGTTTGATGCATAATGCAGAACAACGTCGAACCTTTCTCTAAATGAGATGTTGATGATTGGACCAAGCATCCATCTTATCTTAACACTTCTTGCCTTTCGCATACATCGTCATGCACTTGTAGCTGATATCTGCAAGATGTATCGCCAGTTTGAAGTATCTCCAGACGATCGTATGTATCATTTTGTTCTCTGGAGAGAATCCTTAGCTGCGCCTTTATAATTGTATCAGCTCAACGCTATTACGTACGGCATGTCCTGCGCTCCATTTCTAGCAATCAGGAGTTTGAAATATATTGCGGATAATTTCTCTAATCAGTTTCCCATTGGAGCAGCCTTGTAGCTCACTTGTACAATGCATTACCCCAGGTGTCTTGGTCCATGAACGATAACACCTTAGCTTTAACACTTACGTCGCATCACGAGTTTACTGCTGGCATGTTAGACATTTCACTGGCTCAAATTAATCATATAGGTCGCTTAGGTCGTTTGCTCGAACTGTGCTTTCTCTCTGATACGGACGCCGTATCCATATACAGAGCTCCACCTCTCACACACCCCCGCTGATAAGAAAATTCGATGTTTTCGTAAAGCCGAGTTTAAAAAAATTAATAACTTTATTTCAGAATTTGACTGGTCCGATTTTTACGCATGTACCGATATGTCGACTGCTCTAGATATATTTTATAGTACATTAAACTTAATTTTTGATCGCTTTGTTCCGTTGCGGTATCCGGCTATGGCGGATAAACCCCCTTGGTATAAAAGGCACCTTTCTAATCTAAAAATATCAAATTAAGATTGTTTAAAAAATACTTAAGAACTAATAGCAATGACTGTTATGTGCATTATAAGTGGCTCAGTCTAACTTTACCGTGCATAACACTCAGTGTTATCAGAACTATTTAGCTCGATGTAAGAACCATTGTGCTCTGGATCCGAAACAGTTCTATAGTTTTGATAACACTAAGCGTATATCTAAAACCTTTCTGTCTTTGCTATCGTTTGGAAAATCTTTGGAATGCAAGCACGGATCAGGATATTCACCTTTGTTAATAAACGCGCAGACTTACGCTTATGATATCTCCCGGTCTAATTTTATTTCCCAACCCACCTTGTGGATATGTGGGGTTATAAAGGATCTTCAGAATGTGAAGCCAGTCTTTTCGCCAGGTCCAGACTGGGTACCGGGCTGGGTGCTTAGGTACTGCTTTCCTACCCTGGCGAAATCCCTTTTAAAATTATTTACGTTTCCCGCTATCTAGAACGAGTCCCTTATTATTCCCCTTCACAAGAAGGGGAGAAAATTGGATGCTGAAAATTACAGAGGTATATCTAAACTATCAGCAATTCCGAAACTTTTCGAAAAAATTCTTGTGCCTCACTTGCAGCACCAGTGTAGATCTGTCATATCTCCATGCCAGCATGGCTTTATGAAACAACGGTCTACCACTACCAATCTTCTGGAACTAACATCCTTCGTGATCACAGGTTTCCAAAATAAACTTCACTGTCATTTACACTGACTTCAGTAATGCATTTGACTCCGTGAATCACGGCCTTCTTTTAGAAAAACCTCGATCTTATCGGTTTTCCTACTGATCTCCTGGGTTGGATTAGCAGTTATCTCACAGGTAGGACGCAACGAGTTCTTTTTAAAAATTCAGTGTTTAGTCTATGCTTCCTCCGGGGTCCCTCAGGGGAGGCACCTAGGTCCGTTAATTTTTACTTTATTCATTAATGACCTTCCCTTGGTTGTTAATGACTCTATGTTTTTATTTCTTTGGTTCGTCCGATTCTGAAGTATGGATCTTTTATCTGGGACCCCCAGTAATGGGTTCACCAGTGCCTTATTGAATCCATCCAAAATAATTTTTTAATATTTGCTCTCCGCGGTCTCAACTGGGATGCAAACATACACCTTCCCTCTTATAAAAGTAGACTCTTACTAATCAATTTGCCATCCCTCGCTAATCGTAGGTCAATACTTGGTGTCGTCTTTATCCATAATCTTCTTAAGGGTGAAATTGATAGCCAAGCCCTTCTAGGCCGCTTGAATATCCATGTACCCCGTAGGATTACTAGAAACTATATTCCTCTATCCTTAGCGCATTGCAGTTCGAACTTTGCCGAACATAAACCATTTCGGGTACTATGTTTAAACTACATCTTTATAACATTACTTCTAACTCTTCTCCTAACACTTTGAATGTTTCGATACTAATCAATTTAGCACAAAACTAACTTTCCTCGTATCTTTACTAATCCACTCGGATCTATCCCTGTGTTCCGAGCCGTACGTCAGACGGCAGCGCCCCTCGTTCGGTTGGGCGGGAGGTGGGTTGCACGTCAAGCAACGGGAGTCGCGAAAAAAAAACCGTTCTATAACATTATTACGTGTAGGAGGCCGCTTAGCCAAGGCGCCCACTTCACTCGATGCCACGTTTCCAGTACTTCTTCCAAAGAATCATTGCTTCACATTGAAGTTTGTTGAATATCTCCTTCGGCAGCACATTGCCGCTGGCAACACAAAGGCTCTCATTGGAATCCTGCGTCTTCAGGCTTGGATTTTAAACGCCAGAGAAATTGGATGTTTTTAGTTTTTCTTTAAAATGTTTAGTGGTTGTAAAATGCGGGTTCTGGGACAGATTAACTGTGGCATTAATGATTTCAAATAAATTTCCCCCACCCCAAAATCCATTATCTGTATCTCGGTCCCTTCCATCAGAATGGATTCTGATGGAAGTTGTTTTTTCTAATAAAGTGTCACTTCACACTCATGCATCAAATTTGTGAATATCTTTTAGGAGCATGTTACGGTATCCGTTAAAAAAATCCGCCTATTTTATTGTTGTGGGGGCGATGTTGCCGCAAAAAGATTCCACTTGGTTGTAGAAAAGAAGAAGTCGGGGGCGTCGTGGAGTAGGGCCGTCAGGGTTATTCTGCTGCTTAATGGAACTAACTGAACCGAGCTTAAAAGCATAAAAAAAAGCCGCTACCGCCAGAGCGGACGATCACCGACGGCCGACCGCTGCTGTTGGACCCGAGAGAGAGAGAGAGTGCATGATTGTGCAGAGAGGGGCGAGGGCGGATGCGCTCTTAAGCTAAGATGAGCGGCGGGACAATGGCCCCTCACCTAAACATCCCGCCCCCCTTGCAATCACTCGGGTTGCAACCGCTCCCTCGTCGCTACGGTTGGTGACAGGCTCCGGACACGACCCACCCAAAAACGTTGCACTGGGCCACCGGCAGCCCGTCCTGGATCTTCAGGAAGCCCGGCTGCATGATACGCGTGTACATATCCGCCCCCAGGACAACGGAGATCGTCGCTGGCCGAAGTGGGCACGCACCACCTCGCTCAGCTCTCGAGACGGCGTACGAACGCGCACGTGAGGCTCGATTTTGAAAACGACCTCCAGCCGAACGCTATCATCCGTTTTGGAACCCACGGTTGCCGAACAAACTTGTTCGTCCCCCACGATGGTAGTGGGCAGACGGAAACATGCTACTAGCGATGCGTCGATGCAGCTCGAGGGCGTACACGGGTCGATAAGGGCCCCCGTGTCGAAGATCCGGATCCCGGTGTCAGTGCGCACTAGCGCGGTTGGCAGCACGTTGACGCGGTTCCGCAGCCGCAGCGACGAAGCGGCTGCGTCCTGCAGGGGCCCTTGACGAGAGGCGGAAAATTGCCGCGGACGGACGAGCGATGAGTGGTGGACGAAGGCCTTGGAGCACCTAAAGCCTGCCGGCCAGTGGCGGAAGAATGCCGAGGAGCTGCCGACGAGCGGCGGGAAGTCGATGGCCGTGAACCGGCTTGTGAGTGCCAGAAGGTGGCGGACGAAGACCGAGAAGCAACCAAACCGCGCCAGGAGTTGACGGACGACGGCTGAGCGCCAGCTGAGACCCTCCGTGTACTGTCTCCCGCGCTCCGTGACCGGTGCTCCTCTTGACGAGGCTGGCGCCGAGCCCGTGGTTTCTCCACGATGCAGCAGCGAGTGGTGATCCTGACCACACGTTTTACAGCAGTCCCCACGCCGACACGATCCGTCGGAGTGCTCGAGGGCCAGGCAGCTGGAGCAATACCGGTTCACGAGAACCGCCCGTAGCCGCTTCTCGGCACGTAGAAAGCGCAGTGCGTAGCGACGAGGGAGCGCACTGCAGACTCGGCGTCGGTAGGACTGTGTACCTCGAGTACATCTGCTCTCCAGTGACTGGGCGCTGCGTGGACGTGGCGATATCGTGCTGAATATGACTGGCGGAAATATGATGAAGAAACAAAACAGCGTTATCAGAATTAGTGTGAATTTCGATTTGGATGGTCAGGGACATTGGAACGGAAGAAACGCATAATTATTGTGGGCAGGCGGACGCGTCTATCGGAAGAAGGACGACCTTAGCAACGGGACGCTTGACGAGCCCTCGCGGTGCGGATGTCGATCACGCGGACATGGCCATCGGATCCTGGATACACCGCGTCAATCCTGCCTAATCGCCACTCATTGGACGGAAGGTTGTCCTCCTTAATGACCACCATATCCTCAACGCGGAGATTCCTCGTAGGGGCTCGCCACTTGTTTCTCTGGAGCTCCTTGAGGTACTCTTCCTTCCATCGCAGCCGAAATTGCTGCTGAAGAGCCTTCAGGTGCTACCAGCGGTTAATAATGGACGTGATATCCCCCTTTAACTCGGGTTCGACCGTGACGAGAAGTGGACCTCCCACAAGAAAGTGCCCGGGTGTAAGCTCCCGGAGGAATGAAACGCTCCGTATAATTCTTTGTCTCGAAAGGACCGGCATAATTCACACCTGTGTACGTGAATGGGCGCGAGAAGGATGTCCGTTCCTTCGGTAGCTCTCATACACATACTTAACAAGCATAGACGACGGACATGACCAAATTCCTCACCCTTGGAATCCAGAATTTGGCCCGGATCAGACGGATCATCAGCTGATTGCCACCGTGCAGAGTGATGCGATGCGTAAATTAGACAAGGAGTCGAGACAGATGGCAGTCGTATGGAAGGATTATCGGATGCCGTTCGTCATATTGGAGAAGTTCAGAGGACGTGACCCAGCCGCAGGCTCTCATAAGGCCTTGCGAATCCATGAAGGGGTTCAGATTTTGAATCGGACTGGATGCTGATACTGGACGCTTTTCGCTTAAGCAGCCCATTTTAGAGACGAAGTGTCTGCTCTGAGTGATGGAAACTAGAAGACGTTCAGCCGACGTAATCTCATTAGCTGTCAGGTGCTCTTTGAAAGGAAATTGAATCTTCCGCACGCGCTGGATGATGCGATAAACATAGGCAAGGAGTCGTAATGCCTTGTCGAGTGTGGAAAAACGATCAAGGAGATCTTCGGGGGGCGCCTTCGCGACATGGACCTTGACTGCTCGCTTCGCGAGTTCAGTCACGGGGGCATCATTTCCTTGAGTGGGCCAATCGCTGCTAGGCCTTTGCAGCCAGCCAGGACCGTGCCACCACAACTGGTTATCCACAAGGTCTTGGAGAGCTACGCCCCGGCTGGCGAGGTCCGCAGGGTTCTGCTCGGAGCGGACATGTGCCCAATTCTGCACGTCGGTGAACTGGGCGATCTTGGTCACCCGGTTGGCCACGAACTTTGTCCACTGACACGATGGCTTCTGCAGCCACGCGAGGACAATAGTCGAGTCCGTCCAACAGTGTGGGGCAGATGCGGGCCCTGGCATCTCTGGCAGAACGGCGGTGGCCATCTCCGACAACAACAAGGCACCGCACAGCTCTAGCCGAGGGAGCGACACCGCTTTATTTGGGGCAACTCGAGTCTTTGCAGTCAGCAGGTTCACTATTACCGTAGACCCAACCTCGACACGGACGTAAATTGCTGCGCCGTACGCCTTCTGTGAAGCGTCGCAGAACCCGTGGTGGTCGACCCTTAGGTGTGGTCGGAACGTGACCCATCGAGGAACACGAATCTGATCGAGCACCGAGTAATTCTTCAGGAAGTCAACCCATCGCTGACATAAATCTTGCGGGAGGGCGTCGTCCCACCCCAGATCCAGAAGCCAAATGTCCTGCATGAACATTTTTACTCGGACAATGAAAAGAGCGAGCAAACCTTCTGGATCGAACAATTTGGCAATTCGGGAGAGGACTTGGCGCTTCGTGAAGGACGAGCCGGAAGTCAACTCTGGCGGAACAAAAAAGAACTCATCAGTCGTTGCTTTCCACCGCACGCCGAGTGTTTTGGCCGTGCTCTCTGCATCGATGTCGAGGAAATCAGCACGAAGGAGGTGGTCGCTCGGGATGTCGGCCAGGATCGCCTTGCTATTCGACATCCATTTCCTAAGTGGAAACCCTGCCGACTCTAGGGCGTCCTTTAGCTCGCGAATCGCAACTTGGGCTTCGGTTTTGGAGTCTGCCCCCGCAAGAACGTCATCAACGTACATAAAATGCCGCATAATTTGGCTTGCCTGCGGATACTTCAACTCTTCGTCGTCAGCAAGCTGTTGCAGGACACGGATCGCTAGGAACGGGGCACAATTGACACCGAAGGTGACCGTTTTTAATTCGTAGTCGCGGATATGCGAAACAAAATACGTTGGAGCGGAGTATGCTTGGGGTCTACCCAAATTTGCCGATACATTCGTCGGCGTTGAAGACAAACCCAAAGTATCGCCACTTTAGGATTGGAATCGTCAGGTCGGATTGTAAGACCGGGCCCGCATAAAGAATGTCGTTCAGACTGGTCCCGTTTGCGGACGGGCTCGAAGCATTGAAGACTACCCGCACCTTGGTGGTCGTGCTTTCGGGCTTGAAGACGGCATGATGTGGAAGATATCAGGTAGCGGATCTGCTGGATTACCGATTCATAGCGGGCCTTAAGGGGCGGATCCCTCTTCAGGCGTTGCTCATTACGTAGGAACTGAGCAAAAGCAAATGACCGTGACGCCGACAGCTCGAAACCATTCTGCTCGGTGTCGCGTAAGGAGAGCGTCACAACGTACTTGCCACACTCGTCTCTTCTCGTCGTTTGGACAAAATTGTGCTCGCAAACTGAATCCGATTCCGAATTAATCTGTGTGGGCACATCTTCCACCTCCCAAAAATTGGTGAGGAGCTGATCCAGTGAGTCACCGAGAATACGGGCAACTCGTGCGGAAAAAATGGACACGCTGTGAGGGTTGGCTGGAGATAATGGGCCTGTCAGCACCCATCCAAAAATGGTCTCCTGACCGAGAAGCGACCCGCAGATGTTAGCCCCGGTATTACCGAGGAGAATGGACGGAAGAATGTCAGCCCCTATTAACATCCACTTGGGAGCTCTCAATGAAGTTGGGGTCCGCCAGGGGAATGTCGGGCAGACGATCTCGCGGAATCGGATATGATGGCAGATTTCCTGCCAACTGGGGAAGAACGTAAGCCCCAGTCTCTAATTTTAGCTCGGGTCTAGACGGCGACCGAATGGAGAAATGGCACAATTTAGTAGACTGCGCGGAAATGGTCTGATTAAGACCGGACACTTGGGCTTGAATCGTCTTAAAGGAAAGCTTGACAAGGTTGAGCAGTCGTTCAGTTAAAAAAGTCGCTTCGGACCCTGAGTCTATCAGTGCTCGTGCCTGGAAACTGCACCCCAAATGGCACACGTTGATAAGGGCCGTGCCCAGTAGGACGGCTCCTGACCCGGAAGCGAAGCACACCTGCACATCCGACTGATCCTCTGGGCCGTTTGTGCTTCTCACAGTTTGTGCGGGTCGAGCCCTTGCTGGAGTAGGCGGACTTGGAGCGGTAGCGAACGGATTGCCGCGGTGCAGGAGGGTGTGGTGTCGGCTGTGGCATGGAAGCAGGGACGTCGTCGATGGCCTCCAGAGTGCAATGGCGCTCTGTCAGGAAGTTATCTAATTCCTTCCTTATTATGTACGGATTGCTCCCACATAGAAAGTGTGACTTTGGGGAGCTTTGAGGAAATCATAAATACCAGGAGACAGTCCCAAGCCTCAACATTGATGGCGGACATTTCTAGGGCTGTCAGACAATTTTGAATGGTGGCTTGCAGCTCCTTCAGCGCGACCCCGGACTCTTGAGAAGTAGACTGGATGTTGAAAAGGATCTTAAACTGGCTATTGACCAATATCCGCCGGTTCTCAAAGTGGTCTGTGAGGCTTTGCCACGCTGCGACAAACCCCTAATTCTAACCGCATGCGTGTTAATTTAGAACTAGGATTCACCATAGAAAATAAATATGTTAATGGTCTGTGATCTGTTTTAATTGTAAAGTGTTTTCCATAAATATATGGTCGAAAATGTAATATTGCCCAGTGGATTGCTGCTAATTCTTGTTCTGTAGTACTCTTATTGCTTTCACCTTTTGTGAATGCTCTTGATGCGTAAGCAATGGGAAGTTGGAGTCCATTATAGTCTTGAGTTAAGACTGCTCCACATGCTTGCTTACTTGCATCAGTGATTATGCAAAATTCTTTGCTAAAATCAGGATATTGTAGTAGTGTCGGTTCTATTAATTTATTATATGTCTGATTTGAACTGCGTAGGAAAGTTTTTCTTTAATTTGGATATGACTTCATCTGTTCTAAAACCTTTGCTTGGTTGAATTATCTCGTAATTCGAAAGCGGTTCATACTGTATGTTTTTTATATCTATTAATTGGTCGGTACTGGTTGTATTCAGTAAACGGACAAATGTGTTATTGGATGTTGCTACTGTATTCGCTACATAAATACCAGATACTATTTCTTGATTTGGAACTAAGATATCTTCTGGTAAGTTTATATCTAATTTACGGACAACTTCAGATCTTGCTGGTAATACTATTAAATTATTACTGAACTTTATTGGAACGTTTATTGGGTATTTTAAGTTATTTGGTCTTATTATGAACCAATCATTTGCTGGTTCGCAATCTAATTTGCAATTAAACGTTTTTATGAAGTCAACTCCTATAATTCCGTCGCATGGTATTGCGAAATTTTTTGAAACTATATGGAAATTGTGCGGAATTATATACTTGTCAGTCTGCAATTCAATTCGAACTAAACCATTGGACTTAATTACTCCTTGTCCAATGCCTTGTATATCTATTGTTCTATCTTGCTGGATGTTTTCAAAAGTATCGGAATTCTCTTTTAGTAATGAAATGTCTGCTCCTGTATCTAGGAAAAATGTAAGATTATTATTTGTGGCGGAATTTTTGAATACTACAAACATATTAAGACTCAAGTTTACTGTGTGTACTTTTTAAGTTAATTTTGTGTACCTAAAGGTTCCTGGTAGTTTTCCGAACTACCTTGGGTGACACGTACATTATAGGGGTTATTATTTTGGCCGTGGCTTTGATTACCGCGTCCTCTATAATTTCCTCTATACTGGCCTCTGCCTCTATTGTTATTATTATAACGACGATTACTGTTGCTTTGGGTATTTATTCTACCTCGGTATATTATTCTACCTTTTTTAACTGTATCTCTATCTATACATTTTAATGGTACCACACAGATACATTACATTTCAACAAATTAGGAAATGGAATTATATTTTTCATAAAATTGTCATTTATTTATCTTAATTATGTAAAATCCTTTTTTTTTTAATTAAATTTTTTTTTAAATTTTATCCAAGTCATTTGCTTGGCTCTGGAATCTTTCCTTGATACATTTATTGTGGTATCTATATACTTTATACAATAGATTTGCCACATTTATTATGAATATTACTACAATTAATACAGTTATAAATTTAAGATCAGCGTTATCAATTTCTACTTTGTTGATAACATTGGCTGTAGAGTCTACAGTTTTAACGTCTACGATGCCCATTTTGTCAAAATTTTCTGGAAATTCTAATTTTATGTCTTTACTTATCTTATTTGTCTCTATAGACATTTAGTTTTTGTATACATGTTTTCCTGCCTACTGTTTCGAATGGCTTTTCGGGCCAAACGGCTTACCGGTCGACTCAATTGTCGTCAGGCATTACAAATATATATATATAATAATTTAAAAATTAATGTTGCGCACTCTTTAGTGCTGTCGGTCAGTTCACCCTTGGTGTTTCCAATCGTTGGTACAAGGGGCGGCCTGCCTCTCGTACTTCTTCTTGATCCCTTTCGTTGGTACAAGGGGCGGTCTGCCTCTCGTACTTTCTTCTTGTTCCAATCGTTGGTACAAGAGGCGGTCTGCCTCTCGTGATTGATTATTTATTATTGATTTATGTTGCGACATCTATTCCTTTGCCTGGCATGTGCTCAAGCAGTGCGGGCTGTAGAGCGGTCCTTCGCAGTCCGGTGGGCATTCGAGTTTCCTTTTTGGTATCTCTTTGGGCTGTGGGCGATGTGTATTCTTGTTAATTTGGATGTTTGTATTTACTGAGGGACAGGGGTTGCTCTTCACCTTTAACAGTGACTCTAAATGTTCGAGTTCACTTGTTAGTTTTACTGCAGTGTCCCAGGGTGGTGGCACTTCGGACTTATATAAGAGTCTTACGATCTCAGACTTTCTTTGTCTGATTCGCTCTTTAATGCCACTGCGTCTTTTATTTTTTTTGGTGATTGCGGAGCTCATACCCCTGTACTCACTCAGAATTTTTGCCGTTCGAAGTCATTCCAATTGATGCCATTGCCGCTGCTGCTATTGTTGTTGTTTCTGCTGCTGTTGCTGTTGCTGGTCATCTCACAGGCTGATGATTTTTTTTTTTTTTTTTTTGTTGTCCGGGCCTTTTGGACTCATGCGGCGCCGGTGCTGGCACAGACTGATTTTTCCACTATCAATCCGAAGATTGCACTATTCAATGTCACGGTCGCCATGTAATATCAGGTCACAGATATCCAATCGTTGTATCTTGTAGTTGGTGTATTTCACTTGTTATTAAAAACGCATGCATCTTTGGTAAATCGATACATATAAACAGAAATAAGTTATTCAACGTCAAACGAAGGCAATCATAATATAATTATAGACGCCACAGTGTGCCGCGGTTTGTAGGCGTTAGAGTGGGCGTGGCCGGATAAAAACTCGTGGGAAGTTGCAGTGGCATCCCTAATATACCAACTTTCTAGCTCCAATAGTTCCTGAGATTTCAGCTATTTTATTTTTTGCGATTTGTGGGCGTTAGGGTGGGCGTGGCTAGATGGAAAAAAACTATTCGCATTTGGGACATCATAAAAATATATGTTTAATCCGAACTTTCTATCAATTATAGTTACCGAGATATCAGGTTTTCTTGAAAATGCGAAAACCGTTTTTTGAGCTTTGTGGGCGTATGGGTGGGTGTGGCCATATAGTAGTACCACTAAAAGATGCGCTGCCTTCCAAAGCTTATACATACTGAATTTCCACTTTCTAGCTCTAATGGCTCCCGAGATTTTAGAGATTTTCGTTTTTCGCGATTTGTGGACGTTAGAGTGGGCGTGACAGGAAGCTGAAATAAACTTGCACTGTCCCGGGACCTCAAGAATCTTCATACTTAATCTCAACTTTGTATCTGCTATAGTTCCTGAGATCTCAGCGTTCATACGGACGGACGAACGGGCGGTCGGACGGACAGACGGACATGGCTCAATCGACTTAGCTATTGATCCTGATCAAGAATATATATACTTTATAGGGTCGGAAACGCTTCCTTCTATCTGTTACATGTTTTTCAATGAATCTAGTATTCCCTTTTACTCTACGAGTAACGGGTATAAACAGCACCAAAAAAACCTAATCCGGCTACTGAGGCGACGAGGTTGAGAATTTAAGCGACACAATCACGGATTTGTAGTGAAATGGCGGTTTTTAATTGTGGGTTTTTTTAACAGATTTTATTTTAATTTAATTTTATCAGTTATGTATTTCCTGAAATTGGAGGCTGAAAATATATAGAAATATATGGATGCATGCAAGTACGTATGTTTGTAAGGGCACGTGGGGCATATGTTGGCACAGTGGAGCGTTGATAAGTGGACTGTATAACTGGGGGATCCGAAAGCTATGTGTAAAAAAATGACACTGATTGGGAAAAAAATATTACGCCAGCGGCGGACTGTTCGGTGAATTTGGAAAATTTTCGGAACTAATTCACACCGGGTGACCAATATAAATTAGGCCTTCTTTTTGTCACCACACAGTTTCACTGTTCACTTGGTCAATCTCTCGCGGATTAATTGCACCAAAAAATATGTATGTTTGTATGTATGTATATTGGATGCACATACGCCTCGACCGTTGGCAAGCGAATAGCGGAATAGCAAATAACGGAGAGGCCGAAAACGGCGAGGAATATGGCGAAGCACACAAAACGGAGACGTATGGAAAAATTTGGAGAATTTGAAGACGAAGAAGAGTAGAAAATCTCTAACTGCCGTTGTGTCGGAAAACTCGGACTTGGAGTTGACACGGTAGGAAAAAATCTTGCAGAAGACCACTACTGAAGACCGGCAGAGAGACGGAGACGGAAAAATGTCGTATTTATCTTTTGGCGGAACACTGCCGGGAACTGCTGGCACGATCGCAGCTCGAGGACCTTAAGCAGCACTGTTCGACGAAGCCAACACATTGAATGTGCAGAAGTTCATCAGCATCGTGGGATTCGAGTTCAAGTTCATCCCTTCGTGTGCTCCCCACTTTGGCGGCTTGTGGGAGGCCGCAGTGAAGTCCATGAAGAGCCATATGATGAAAAACTTGGGCAACACTGGGCTAACGTACGAGGAGCTTCAAACGATTGCTATCGAGTCAATCTTAAATTCAAGACCTCTCCGAAGACCCGAACGATAGAGAGGCGCTTAGTCCAGCGCATTTACTGATTGGGTCCGCCTTGATGTCTGTACAGGAGCCTTCAATTGACGCGAGCAGACCATCCTATTTTACGAGGTGGCAGCGCGTAACGTTCTTGAAGGAACATTTCTGGGAGATATAGAGGCGTGATTATTTACACACGCTTCAGGCGCGCTCCAAATGGCTTAAACCCAATGCCATAATTCACGAGGATAACTCAACTCCCCAGGAATGGATCCTTGGTCGCATCACCAACTCGCATGACGGAGCTGATGGACGAGTAAGAGTGGCGGAGATCAAGGTGAAAAATGGAGCCATTGGAAGACCCAACTGTAAGATAGCGCCCCTGCCTGAGCAAATTGGTGCTTGAATACTCCTTGGACCATTCTACGGGCGCAGAATGTTCGATGACATCATAAGTTAATGCTAATTTCATTTAATTATTATTGTTTTTTTTTATAGCTTTGCTTTTATTTATTGAATCTACTCTTAATTTTGAGACTAACAATAAGTTGACAAATCTTAACATTAAAATTTAACTAACAGTATACTAAGACTGCATTTTGGTTGCGCGTATCTCAGGTCGGT